>NC_092860.1:13088038-13136546 GCF_032062135.1 Pyxicephalus adspersus | reverse complement strand
CCATGTTAAAAATGCTGCTCTAAAGTCAGTGACTTTTGATAGGCTTCAGAATGGTATTTCAGTGAAATCAGAGTTCCAAATACCAAAACTGGCAGCGATCATATTTCTTGTTTTATAGAGGCCCTATATTGAGAGATTATGTAAGCTGCCTTTTTTGACCCAGTTGGTACTCCTTTGTTTTTCTTTTTTTTTTTATACTCACTGAACCCCAGACCCAAAACAGGATGCAGCTCAGACTTTATTATATTAATAAACAGGATTTATTTAGCGCCAACATGGGTTGCAAAAGACAGACAGAAACAGAGTGACACAAGAGGAGAGGACCCTGCCCAGAAGAGCTTACAATCTAGGAGGTGGGGAAAGTATCACAATAGGAGGAGATGACAATCTAATTGCTGCAAAGTCTGAAACCAAATGATCAGCTTTGCTTTCAAGAAATTGGCATTCTTGGGAAATGGTCATTTTACATAATTCCTCAGGAATGCATTAAAGTTGCCTTGACAATTTGAGATCATGTTAGCGGCTTAGGTTATAATGTTATTAATCTAAATTGTTCTTTCATTACATGGAGAGCTAGAAGTAACCGTTATGCATTTGGGTACATCACTTCTGCATTGATAAATGGCGCTTTTTTTCTTTCAGGGTTGGAATGAGAGGACGAGAACTCATAAGTGGCATTGGAAAGACCATGATGCAAAGTGGCGGCACCTTTGGAACATTTATGGCGATTGGAATGGGTATTCGGTGTTGATTTGTGATAGCTGTTGCCTGCAATATTGACCTATAAAATATTTCACAGAACACATACCGTGTCCTTATTGGTGATTAAATAGATGCCATTCCATATCGCTGTGTCTGGAAATAGCTTTTCCCGCAAAGAACTATTGTGGTCACATGACTACCCCATTCTAGTTATGTCTATGTCCACTTTAATATTGATTTGGGGTTTTGTTTTCTCTCCAATGTACACTTAATTTGTTTCGTTAACTTCTATAATTTTTATTAATTAAAAATAAAAGGTTTTTCTAAGGAGATTCTTCATATTATAGCTTGTTTCTGTATTTACCCCTTCCTTGGAGCAGGGAAATGTTCACCCTTTGTGGGTTGGCGGTGAACTACAAGCTTGGGGAAAGGCAGAATTGAACTGAAACTTTAACAAAAATAATATTGTAAATATAACATACCACTAAAGCACCGCTTTTTGCTGCTACTTTTTCCTTCAGTCAGGCAGACAGGGCCATTTGCTGTACAGATTTTGCTTAACAATATCATTGCATACTTTTCATGGGGTTTACCCGGTTTTATTTTTGGGCTGGAGGATATCCATCATTCAAACCTTTCCACACCAGCCTTATGTGTCTTTGCCCGCTGCTTTTAGTTATTGAAATTCCATTCTTGCAATCATTGCAAGTGAGTATAAAAGTCGGCATACAACTACAGAGTGCCTAGTAACGTCTGCTTTTCCAAACTCTAACCCACAGCGGTATTGTGATAATTGCATAATTCCTCTTAATGAACAAGCCCACTGCTTGAATGAGGGCAAAGTCCTTGGGAGAAATAAAGGTGTCCCAGCAAGAGAATCAATATTCATGGGCATACGCAGAAGGAGCAGCTTGTAGCATATCCCACTCCTATTCATTGCTAAAAACAGAAGGTAAGGGGCTTACCCCTTTAAAAATAAAAATGTTGGTAATAGGTCCGCTTTAACACTTGAGGAGAATCAACAGAATAAAGCCAGCCATACCTCGTCCTCGCTTGTTGAAACCCTTCCATCATGAACGTTTTGAGAAATGCACTGTAGGTAATATAGCTTGGTCTTGTTTTTCCCAGCTAGGTAATTAGGTTTAGCCTGTCCAAAGAAGGAGTAAAAAACCAAGATGGGACTTTCACGGCAGCTATATTCTTTAAAACTGTCATACTTTATTTCACATTGTTACAATATAAAACACTGTAAGCTCCTAAAACAGCTTTATGACAACACATTACGAATGCTGGGTTTATCATTATCCAACGCGTTTCGCAGACATAGTCCACTTCTTCAGGGATATGGTTCAGTACAAGCTAACACAGCAGCATTTCAATGTAATACAGAGACAGGTATTATTGTTGCCATATATCACATCATAATATCAGTGACAGGGTAATTACATAATACACACCGATAAAGTTGCCAAACAATAGATAAACTTTGTCACCCAGTGCAAATGCAGACCGATAAGAGAGGAGACCACAGTTCACACCCCAAAGAATCTTCTAAAAAACGTTCTTCTCACAGATATCCAGTTATTTATATACTATATGTTTTCCCAAAGAGATTTCCACCATAAATTGCCATCAATGCCCAAGTTCATTCATATGTTCAAAGGAACAGCCAAGTATGCAGCAAGAGGACACGTGCACTAATACAACATTATCCTTCATATCAATCATATCTATATAATTAAGGTTTAATTTATCAAAAAGAATTCTTCCTAAATAAATATCTATATTTGTGTAAAAAACATGTATATATAGGTGTACGTCCCATGTTAATCAAAAAGGAAATCTTATCGAATAGTTATTTACATGTATCTCTCGAAATTAGATGTTGTATTGTATATTGAATAATACAATTAGTATCCCAGGTAAATCCACTACCCATACTATATGCTATAAACCACAGATGTCAAAGGTCTTCTATTGTATCACAATCAATGATCCCCGGTATATCTACTACCTAAACTATTTACCATCAGCCATTGACTAAATACTGCCAATCACAATTCCATCATAAGGCAATACTATGTGCATGTGTCCCGCATCCATGTACATCCATGCAAACTACAACCACATAAATTGGACTGGTGGAGAATGGGAAGAATTGATCCGCTTCCTATGTGAGTACCCCAAAAGGAGTACATGAAGAGCTTTGGAACCCGCTCCCTCCTCTCTCTTATACCTACCCACATTGGACTGGCGTGGGACCCGCATCTCGGCGTCCCACGTGCAGATTGATGTCATGCCTGGGGAGCCGAACTTCCAGTTTCTCCGTGGAACCCATCACAGGCACAGGCACAGGCCCAAGCATGCGTCTCACTTGGTGAGCAGAAGAGGTCAGGCAGAGCACCAGGAATAACTCCAATTCCATGAATAGATAGCTAGACATATACAAGATCTGCTATTCAAGAAAGTCAAATACCGCCCCTTATAATTGAATATTGATCACAGATAACTAATACTACCAGCCAGTGTATAACGGTATATAACTGTTTAATACAGTGCTGTCATTTACTTGATCATTCAGCCTAGATGTATTGCGGCTGAGTAAGGGAGACATAAGGACACCAAAGGGCATCATGATCCTCCCGCGGGTCCCAGAGTGTATCTAACAACATAAATATAAATCACACTATATGCCAAAATTATATCCAAAAATTAACAAATCAAACAACAGGCACAGGAAAGATACAGTTCACAAAAAGACAAAGAGAAAACAAGTGGACATACTTACATAAAGACAATTAAACAATAAGATAGAGAGTACCAAGAATAGAGAGAGAAATTGTCTTATTTCCTACTTCCTCCCACTTTACCTACAAAAAGGACTTGAAACTAGAAGTGTCATTTAAATCAGGGAAGAAGTTAGCTTTTAGTTGGAATATCCATCTAGTTTCCACCTGTAACAACCATTTATCCAAATCCCCTCCTCTAGAGTCCAGACATATGTCTTCCAAAACTATAGCTTATAAAAAAGAGAATTGGTGTCATAATTGTGTTGCAACGCTATGTGCCGACTTAAAGGGGTAGTAATTCTCCCATTAGAAATAAGATAGATGTGTTCATATATCTGCTTTCAAAGCCGACGCTTCGTTTTGCCTACGTAGTACTGGCCATATAGATTACTCCAAAAGTGCCACAGTTCACTAACTTCCTTAACCTTGGAACAACTTTGACAGGTAATTCCCCTTTAAAGGATTTTTCTACTGGTTCATATATCCATTGACACATGTTACACGGATTACACCTAACAGTGCCTTTCTCTGTATCTAGTGATATGCTTACCTCTTGAAAATGACTTTTTACAAGCTTCTTAATGAAGGTGCCCGCCGATTTACAATTTGTGGTTTATCAGAGATGTATTTCTTGATCTTAGGATCACTTGTTAGAAGTGGTCAGTGTTTTGAAACAATTTGTCTTTCTGTTGATGATCCCTAGAATATGTAGTTATCAACCTTACAGTTTCCTTGCCTTGTGTTGGTCTCTTTAGGAAAAGCAAGCTATGCCAACTAGATTTCTTATCTTTCTGGTATGCGCTTTTAAGTGTTTTCTTACTATAACCTCTATTTATTTGACGATCACATAATTCCTTGTCTCCCCAAATCCCCGTCATCCGAACAGTTCTTTCTGACCCTCCAATACTGAGAGTAGGGGATACTCCGGATGAGCGGGTTGGGGTGGGCACTCATGGGAAACAGCACGGTGTTTCCCGCTGTTGTTTTTCAGTATAAAGATGAGCCAAGTACATTATTCTCCTTCTTTTGGATTAAAACAGGGGTGTCAAACACTGGCCCCCGACATACTTTTTTGTGGACACAAAAGGAATCCCAAATATGAACAGCAGCTGGCCCGCCACTGCATTGAAATATCGCTGCTGCTACTACAATTCCCGGCATCACTCATACCTATAGACCAGTGGGCTCTCTGCCTATGCGTGGCTCCGCATTGGACTGTTTTATATAATAATGCTGGGAATTGTAGTATCGGCGCTTTTTCAATGAAGAGGGAGTTTCAGCGGCGGCCACCCATAAGATTTAGCTCTGCATTGGCCACGTCTGGCATTTCCAGCACTCTCCCTCAGCTGTACTTTTCCTTGCTACTCCAAAGAATGGACATGAATGGTTGGATTTTCATAGAAGAATATTGATATTAATATTGTTAGCCTGTGCAAAAACGGTACCATTGAAATTGAACCCAGAAGGCTACAAATAAAGAAAGAGGTGTAAGATTTTTTCCTAAAAAAAATTAAAAAAATAATTCTCTCTCTATTATAAACTTGTTCCAGATTGAATGTGAAGCAAAACCTGTTTTCATATGAAAAGGGTTTATATCTAATGAAAAGGATTGAGAAGGTTGGCACACGACTGTCTACGTTTTTAATTTTGGCCCTCTGAGTATTTGAGTTTGACACCCCTGGATTCAAATATCCAAAAAAGGATGCCTGTGGCACTACAGCCCATAGTGAACCTCAAGTTGTATTCATTACTATGTATCCTAACAAAAAATTTGTTGAACAGCTCAATAATTCCCATCCAAAGGATGAAAATATTGTCTATACTATAAGGTGATATGACGTAGGTACATAGACAAGGCCTTATCTGCAAACAGGTTCCTTTCCCAACCTCCTACAAACCCAATGGCACAGGTCTCTTTCCCAACCTCCTACAAACCCAATGGCACAGGTCTCTTTCCCAACCTCCTACAAACCCAATGGCACAGGTCTCTTTCCCAACCTCCTACAAACCCAATGGCTACGCCTTGGGTTTGTAGGTACAATGTATCATCAAAGAGGAACACATTTCTAGTGAGGATAAACTCCAATGATTCCAAAATAAACTCCGAGTAGGGCCATAGTGTTTTGTCCATTTCCATTAAAAACTTCCTCACTGTTTTGATACCTATATCATTGGGGATACATGAATATAGTGATTCTGTATCTATGGTAATTAAAAGTGAATCAGAGGGGACATTCAAATCCTCCATTAGTCTAAGTAAATCAGGAGTATCCTTTAAAAAGGATGGCAAACCATGAACACGTGGGCACAGGTATAAGTCAACAAGTCTACTTGCATTGCAAGTTAGATTCCCAATTCCAGAGACAATCGGTCTACCTGGTGTATCCTGTAATTTTTATGTATTTTCAGGAGTGCATAGAAAGTGACGCTTTGGATTTGAAATTTGCAGATATTCAAACGTCTGTTATGTCTACCTGGTGTATCCTGTAAGTTTTTATGTATTTTCAGGAGTGCATAGAAAGTGACGCTTTGGATTTGAAATTTGCAGAATTCAAACGTTTGTTGTGGTATAACAGTATTTTGCAAGGCCCACAATAATAGAGACTTATATTCCTGATTACATTCCTCAACCCTTGTCACAGAAAATCTTGCAGTAACATTTCTGATTGTCTACGATCTTTTAAACACATTATCTTATACCAATCATTGTCAAGAATCACAATATTTCCTCCTTTATCAGGTTTAAAAGTTATAGATCTATTTCCCTGTAATGATTTTAAAGCTTCCCACTGTTTCTTAGAGAGATTGCTAGCATATGGTTTCTTAGGTTTTAGACATTCAATCTCCCGTGTTACTTTGTATACAAAGGCCGAAATCTGCGGGTGAGCAGTAAAATTCAGAAACATCCGAGAACATTTTTTGACATTTGGAACAACTTCCAATGACAACGGTTCTTCTATACTCCAGTCATTCGATTCCTCAGCTTCATCAGCTGAGAAGTCAATTTCATTTTCATCTAAACAATTATATCAGATCTTTCAGCACCCAAAAATCCTGCATAATAAAGGATGCAAACTCATCTAGTTGTAAACACCTATTCTCTTCCTGTTTAACTTTAGACTTGTCAAAAACTGATTTGAAGTACACGTTTCTTGCAAAAAAATGTACATCTTTCACCAAAGAGAACTGATCAATTTTATTCTGGGGGAAAAAAAATTCAGTCACAATCTCAATATTGATCTCACTGCATCTGTTAGAGTGTAACTAGATAGGTTGACAATACCAAAATCCGAGTTCCCTAATTGATCCTCTGAAAGAATTGGTTTGCTTAACCCTTTGTAGCATTGTCCTTCACTGGATTCCCTAGAAAAGGTGATGGGGTGAAGACAGTTAAGCCTGTCCAACTAATCATATCAGCTCTCCTGGTGCTACTTTTATGCCACCTGTCATCCCACAAAACAATTTGTACTTCTATTAGTCATCTCTGAGAAATGGCATGGAAGCAGACATACCTCAGATCATTGAAGGCATGCTTTACTATAGGTCATGCTCAGATGTGATGGGAAAGACTTGGGCAGGAAGATGACAAACTCAGTACAGCCCATAAGCATGCAAAGACAAAACCTATGAAAGACTTGAGGAAATCTAAACATGTAACCAAAAACCACTGGGGGGAATCCAGCTCATGTACTGAAGGGGATACATCCAAGTCTAAACTCCCAATTAACAATTGCTACAATATATTAAACTTATCATGAGGGCAATGGGAGGAACAAAATAAAACCACCTTAAGAAGTAACTAGTAACAAACTGAAAAATCAAAGAAATACCGGTGAGCTAAGTTACTATGCAGTAAAAATGGGGACACCAACCTTCCTTTGCTACTTCAACTAGGCTGAGATTATAACAACCTTGAAGCATGTTCTTCCTTCACCATACTATCTGCAGTTAGCTACTCTGGGCCTCTTTTAATAATGTTTTACATAGACTAGAGGATACTTATGGGTGATCCTCCAAACCTGGAATTAAACTTAGTTGGGTTTGAAAAAATTTGTCAAGAAGCAAATGATTTTTTAAAAATACATTCCAGGTTTGCTGGATATCCCATGATAGCCAAACTTCTAGAGCATTGGAAAGCTTTAATAAATCAGTTCGGATGCCTATCCTGGAAAAAAAAGTACATTGCTTTTAATGTGCACCTATATAGAATTATTAGTTTAGGGTGAGCCAGTGCTCCATTTTAAAGTGCTGTTTTAAGCACACCACAACATAAGGCTGATAGATAAATCTCTATCTATATATATCTAGACATTGTCCAGATTACAGCAGGGCAGGATGTCAATGGCAAGGGCATCTAAATCAAAGGAGTGTGGAATTCAGAAATTGTCAGGTTAAACAAATGAGTTTGTTCTATACATAGTTCTGCTGGAAGAACCGATTGACTCTTAAATATAAAAAAAAAATCAATTCCAGTCTCAGGCAACATTTTTTTCAAATAATTTTATTTTTTTTGAGCGCTTCTTTACAAAGATAGTTGAAATATGAAAGTTGGATAGAAATATCAAGCAGTCTTTTCAAACACACTAAAATTAAAAAAAAATATAATTTCCGAGCTCACAGAGCTTAAAGAGCAAAAGATTAAATGCAACCAGACAAAATGTCAGGCATTTCCTGGCAGCTATCTGGCTCGCAAACAACTATGCTCCCAGGATTATATCATGACTCAACAAACGCCTGGAAACAGCTGAGATTTTGTTTAGTATTTAAGAAACACCATGACACTATGTACAAAATAAACATCATAGATACATAACTGTAATACCCCAGACTTAAAAAAATTGCAGTTACACATTTGCCTGCTTCTTCTCAATCTTCTAGGTTTTGGTGAAAACAAATATCTGCTTAACATTTGTAACAGAGGTCCTCTTAAAACTTTAACATGTCAGGCATTTCAGTTCCCAATACCCTTTTTTTCTCCTGTACTACAGTCTGAGCTAGTTTTTTTTTTTTTTATGATGTAAGGCAGCACGCACAGCAATTTACTGGGGGCTGAGTGCTGGTTAGCCAATACACTGAACGTATCCTTTATTTTTAAAGGTATTAAGAATTAATATCTTCCTCATTTAGATCTAAATAAAAGACAATTCTGACAACACTCTCTCCTCTCTCAAAACTGGAGAAAAAAAAAAAAAACAAAAAAAAAAAAAAAAAAAAAACAGCTATGTACAAAACTGTAGCAGTCTTTTTTATCGACGAACAGGAAAAAGAAGCTGGGTTGAGGTCATGGAGTCTGGGAAAAGGCTGTGATAAGTTGGAAGTGGGACATACGCAGCTGTGATCATCTTACCTGTGGATGAAAGATAGAGAAATTAGCACTGAACTATAAAAAATTGTCAAAGTCATTTAATGACCATGATAAATTGTTACTTACCAGCAAACCACCTCCCGTGTAGTGCATTAACGGCAGCTATTGCAGATGCGATGGTTGGACATTTCACATAAACGTTTCCCTGTAAATGGGAAGAGAAAACCATTTTAATGACTTGCAACGTTCCTACAAACCTGATATGATGCAAATAATGACATACAGTGATACACTGGAACACAGAAGTTCAGTGGAATGATATGCAGCTGTCCACTGAAACAGATCAGTGTAGAGAGGCTAAACCAAGAGCTACACAAGCTATTAATGTCTTTGTTGAAGATAAGCAAGCGGCCATTTCTTAGAAGCAGAGATATAACTACCCCTAAATAAATCCTTACTTTGCACAACTTAAAGAAACCTTCAGAATCCCTAACACTTGCAAATCAGATACCTGGTTCCCCCCATCGACTGGTTCATCACTGCTACAGTACAGTAGCAGATACAGAAACACAGTGAACTAAAGATTCACCATAGGCTGGAAAGGAAAGTGATGAGTCTTTTTTTGTATTTAGGTGTCATTGTATATCGTAAAACTAAAGCGTAGTCTACACGAGTTCCCCTTTTTCTGTGGTGCAGTAACAGTTTAGTCTCTATTAGCTATGCATTTCACCAAATAGCATTTATCAGCAGCCAAGACTGGAGTTTCAAACTGCGAAGACATGTCAGAATTTATAGACTCGTACTTTCATCTCCTGACCAGCTTCAAGCAGGATTTGCATTCACATTATTTATGTTATTTTACCAAACTGCAGGAGAAGGTTATTTCCTATAATCAAAGTCAACATAAACCACTACCAAAAAAGTAGACCACCAGTTTATAACAGCTTTATATACACAACATACCTGTGGTGAATTTTTGTCAACATAAATGTGTACAACTCCTCCATGTTTGTTGCATTCTTCAATTACATCATCTTTTATTTCTTGGTCCCAGCCAGGCTCATCTTCCCTGTAAATTTCAGGACATAATGTTAAAGGCTTGACACATTACAAGTTACAAGCAGACCTGAACAACATTTACCAAGCACACTAAGGATGATTCAACAAACTGTCCCTAGCAACTATAGTTTCATCTCTAAAAAGCTTTGTAGTGATACGAGTAAAAACCTCAACATTTATAAAACATGGAAACATTAGCTATGCCTGCAAGTCACAGCAGTTTACAGGTTTTATGAAATCAAGCAAAATGAACAGTCCAGCCATAAAACTATGGGTGGCATGGCCATGTGACAGTAGGGTTCAGCAGGAACATAATCCAGACAAGCAGAAAGATGCAGCAAATGCCCTGTGATAAAAACAGAAAAATAACCACAGAAGGTAGATTGTACTCACGTCTGAGGGTTGAACATGTTTGACAACTGGAAGCACTGTGTAGCCAGCGGCTGAGTAGATGCTGGAATAGGTACATTGGAGGTGCTTAATGAGATGGCAGCAGCGGAAGCGGCAGCGGCAGCTGCAGCAAGAGCTGTGTAAAAAAGAAAGAAAAAAAATTACATTATTTATCTTAAAAACATTAAAAATACAATATTAGTGAACACTAATTGTGTCAGGAATGTATAGAACTAAACTAGATGGATCAAGATGGGTACAAATTTTTACTGGGATTTCAATCACCAGAGAAGTATGTATATAGTATGTTGCAACTACATCTTTACTGGACTATTAGGGTTTTTGCCTATTCTCCTGTGCAGCACTATAATAAATGTTTAACAGGAGATCTTAGAGAAACATTCTTCATCATTCTTTCCAGCCTAGACTTAATTTCCACATAAACTCTTATTTTTGCCAATGCTCTTTTCTTTGATGTTACTTTAATTCTTCATCAGCACCACAAATTCAAACCCAGCTTGGAGGCCCAGACTACCTAACAGTTGATCAAGCAGCTGACCTAAATGAATACATCTCTGTGCATTCTCCCATTGCCAGCAGGATGTAACAGCAAAGCACACACAGAACTATATCTCAAGTCTTTTTCATTTAATTTATTATTTTTACTTTCTAAGCCAGGGGAAAGCCTTGAGGTAATCAGATCAGTGACTGCTCACAATACAGTGCATTCAAAGCTAAATCTCATAACTATAGTATTTACTGCCAATTGTAACTTATTAGGTAAACGAGCCAGTACATTGAGGCTCACTGGCTGTCAGGTAGCAAAGTCACAAATACTGGCGGTATGATTAATGTACTATTTTTAAATGTCAAAGCGGTACATATAACTTATTTTAACATTTATTTTAAATTTCTGTCAGTACCGCCCCCCAACACTGCACGCCCACACACACACATCACAAGTCTGCCCGGCATCTGCATCCCCTAGCCTCGCATTTCCAACGTTCACACGCCGGAATGAGAGGCCAACGGGACGCAGGTGCCGGGTCGCCATGCTTGGAGGAAGCCGTGGGCTCGCGAGGACCAGGTAAGCCCACATTTTGTAATGAAATTTAACCCGAAGCCACACACGGGATTACCGCCAGGGGATTAATTTGCTCAGTTTGTATGTCATCATGGCTAGGTTCTCTTATAACCAAGTTCAAAGTAAAAAATAAAAATCCTAAATATCTTTTCAGACCAAAAGCAACTAACACCCAACAATTAAATTAAAAAAATATAAGATACAAACCTTCGCTTTGTTGTGTAATCCTTGTCTGGAGATCTGAAGAAAACAAACAATTAAAGATTAGACGATTCAAATAAACAATTTGACATTAAAACATACAGCAGCATAGTACAAGGGGTATGCATGCTCACCTGCTACAGCTCCAAAAGCCAATGACCCACTCATCTGTAAGGCTTGCTGAGCTGCTGGGGGAATCTGCAGACCCGTACCTTTGACAAAAGAAATGCAAAAATCCACATGAGATATGATACACATCAGTGTTATAAATACAAAGATCTACTGTGCAAAACACACTTTAAATACAGGGGCATTTTAAAACCCAAATACTTCTTTCACCCTTGTTCTGTAGCCATATTCTGACCTACCCAACCCTGTAAACTGTGTTTTTGTTCTATTAGTGCATGCATTCATTGCAGAGAAGGGAAGGGTGGGTTATGTTAAGTAAGATTAGCAAAAAAAGTATAGGTGCACTTTGTTTTAGTTTTAAAGTCCAACAATTTGCAGTCCTAACAAAAACTGTAGATTCAATTTGCATACCTTCAGCCAGCCTTGCCATAAGCTGCAGTCTACCAGTAGTTCCTAAGTCGATTCCTGTTCGTTCTAACTCATCGCTATCCAAGAAGGAACTGGCATTTGAGGCGTCAGTACGCTCAGTCACATGACCGACCTTCATAGGACGTCCAGCAAGCTCAAAACCATTTAACTGCTCTAGAGCTTTTTTGGCACATTCAGAATCTGAGAACTGCAAAACACAAACATGTTTTCAATTAGTCGATTACACAAATTCTTGTCTTATGAGATGTAATGAATTGGACACTTACAGTAATAAATCCATATCCCTTGGACCGTCCAGTCTCACTGTCCATCATAAGCTGGATGCTTTCAATCTAAGGGAATAAATAACAATTAATGTCTTGTTGAATAAAATATGATGGAATACCAGAGAATGATTGTAAAATGTACTTACTCTACCAAAGGGTTCAAAGATTCCACGCAGCATGTCTTCTGTTATGTTAAAGTGTAGAGATCCAACATACAACCTCATCGGTCCTGCAGTGCCTTTCTGTAAATTATTTGCCATAGCAGCAGCTCTGTTCTTTTCTGCCTGTGAGTGAAAGGAAATGAAATGTTTTCTACTAGTCTAATTTAGGCAGGTAAAACTTAACTGTATATGACAATTTAATCTGGTTAATGAGCTACTGATAAATACAGGATGGTATGTAAAACCAAATCAGTGATTGTAGCTGGTTTCTCTAATGAATAGCACAGAAATTAGACCTGTCCATTTAACCATTACATGCTAGCGGGCAAAGATTAATCTCAATTTTGTATGAGTCACTCATCAGTCAGTACAGCCAGACCCAATCACAGACTCATGTAGGCACTTGATCAAAAACATTCTAAAAAAAATACCTAATTTTGATTATCAAACTATTAAAAAAAAGGAACTTACCTGAGAAGCCTGTACTATAATAGGAACACCCAAGACTCTCTGTCCTGTTAGGCCAATGGCTAAAGGTACTGAACTGACATCAACAAACTCCACATAAGCAATACCCTTAGAACGCCTGGAATTCCTATCTGAAATCATTCTTACATCACGAACCTAAAACATGGGAAACATCGGTTTCATTATCATAACATGCTTAAAAAGATTGCCAAAACACAAGGAATGTATTAAATCAATATCAGTCAATTTATTTTCCAGAACAGTTTTCAGATTACATCTATAATTAGGCAACCTACCTTTCCCACAGTGGAGAAAAACTCCTCAAGATCTCTTGGCCGAATTCTAGCTGCCAGCTGCATGCAAAATACGGTACGGGCATCTCTCTCTTCCGGTGTAAGATTATCAATAGGTTCTCTAGAAGAAAAATTGAAGTAAAATTAACAATTTAATTTCTTTAATGAACCAAAACCTGCCAGGCTTACAGTTCTGCACACATCCTGGATAGTAGTAGTTTGATTCCCTGTTTACAATACGCACAGCTGATGACTGCACTTCACACAAAATCCCATTCACTGCCTTTTAAATAAATCTTCTAAATATTCCATCCTTTAAATAATATTTTCTGTTTCTGTAAAAGCCATTTCCAGTGTTGAATCCAGAATTGTTTTAAGACGGGTGGGAAGAAATTGTAGATGGGTGGCAGGCCCTGTATTGTGAGCCAATTCTCAGTTAGCAGCCAATACCAACTGGGTTGTTACTGAAAAGTGCACCCAGCTAAAAGGGGCTGGAGAGAACACTGGTTCAAAAGGTTACCTTAATGAGGTTTATTGCATTTGCATGGACTTTTACTTTGTAGAAATGGACAAAGGTGTTAAAAGGCAAAAAAAAAAAAAAACAGTGTGTAAAGTACAACAAAACAAACTCGTTACGCTCAAACACATAACACTCTAATATATGCATACAAACATGTTTCCAGCATTCAATTTTTTGGCAAGCATACATACCTTACAGGACTCTTCTCTTTCTTTTGAGGGCTTCTACTCTTTGATTTGCGCCTAAAATTCAAGACAATTGCAATTAGAAGATTCCCTCAAGCTCTTAAAAGTAAACACTGGAAAAAAAATTACAAACCTTATTTTCACACCATGTGGTACTCCCATCTTTCCACGCATAGGACCTCCAAATTTGGGTCCAGAGCTTTGCAGGAGAAAGAAGAAAACAAATTAATTACATATGCTACAATATGTAAACCAGAGTACTACTCACAGACCTAAATACACTGAGCGGAACCAGCCATCAGCAGCAGACGTCAAACTGGGTTAGTCTAAGACCCAGTAATACATCTGAAGTAAAAAAGAAACATTGGCTGCACAACTGTTGGTTTTCAAAATTCAATAAAACTGAAGGACACAAATGGAACAGTCTCCACCTAAGTTCCTAAACCTAGAACTACTGTGGAAGATAGATCAAGAGGCTAACTTACTATGGGCTCCTGTATCGGCCTCTGAACCTACGATCCCTGCTTCTGGAACGGCTCCTTCGTCGTTCCTTACTGCGGCTACGTTTCTTCTCCCGGCTTTTGCTTCTTTTTCTCTCCCTCTCCTTACTATGCTTACGAGTCTTGCTCCGGCTGCGTTTCCGTTCTCGACTGCGACTCCTGCTTTTGCTCTTCTTTTTCCTTTAAAAAAAAAACAAAAAAACTTTTACAACCACACTTCCCAAAGCAGAAAATGGGAGCAAGCGAGTAGCCTGCAGTATCAGTAAATGCATATATTTTTTTTCTGGTTCGATTAGGACTTACAACGAACTTTTAAGTAACCCTCTATCAAATACTTTGCATACCTATGCATTTGCCACTTACTCCAAAATTTTACCCCATTTTATGGTTTACCCGTTTGTGATACATATAAAGCCACTCAATGTAAACATCATTGAAACCTATTCCAGAAATTTTTTAAACAATGGTATTTCACATCATTTAAATTACCAAAATTGATCTCTAGCTCTTTCACTATATTGTTGTAGAGATTGTGGCAATATTGGCTCTCTCCTTCAACTACTATGTATTTGCAAATCTCTCTGCCCTTTATAAAAAAAAAAAAAATATTTCTCGTTTGATTTCAGAAATATCTTATGTGACAATCTTATCCACTCCTGAACTCGCCATACATCCTCTAAATGCAGAACAAATTGTGAAGCAAGAGCAGTAGCGTCACATTTTTGTTAGCAAAATTACATATTACTGATCATGGCGGAGCACTCGCACGTATATTTAAGTGGCAAATGATTTAAACATTTGTTGCTCTTACAAAATATAAATTGATCTTTCATGAATAATTCTTACCCCCCACCCCCTAGCGGTAATCCTGTGTGTGACTCAAGATATGGATTTTACCTGAAAATCCTGAGTCACACTCGGGGTCGCTAAAAAATCATAAAAAGCCCACCTACCTTGCTCCGTTGTCATCCCCCGGCGTCAAAATCTTGATATTGATATATATATTTATTATACATGCTATTGTACAGCTGTATTACGTTTCCCTTTTTTAATCAGATTTTTGTCTTATTTAAAGTTTATTAAATATTGGTGAGTTATTCCTAAGAATTATAGCCTACAATGTAAAATATATTTCCATGCAAAAAAAAAATGTAATGCTTTTTGCATGGAAAAAGTGGGTTAAACTATGTTTTAAAAAACGGTTATCCTTTTACCCCTCTATTCACTCTATATTCCTTTGTTTTTATTATTATCCCTCCCCTCTCCCTATTCTCCCATTTTCTATTTACAAGTTTGTAAAAGATTTCTTCACTTTTTGATAATCATTTTTGACATTTATTATAAATTATTTCTTGTATTTTCCCCTTTTATCAAAATACTTCAACAAAGAAATAAATGACAAAAACGACAGCATTATATGCATAAGCTCAACTGCGCAGGCTGAAAATTGCATTATCCATTCAAAGCTAACTTGCAGAAAAACAAAAGTACTATAGGGAGATCTAGCTCCACCAAAATAATGTTCTAACTAATACTTATGTGTGGGATCCACTTACTAATGCTACCTAGATTACATTGTCATTTGTGCCCTGGAGTATAATAGGATCCCAGGTTGGGTATGCCAAAACAAGGTTTATCTATACTTTGGCAGTATTAAAGCAAACATACAATTTTAAACATGAAAATATGTATACATTTTTATCTACACTAGAATTTTTTTTTTTAAACAATTAGGGTTCTATAAAAGTGGCAAAACAGACATCCACTGAAACATTCCCCCTTCCTTTTGTGTGATGCTTCCTCCACCTCCTAGATTGTAAACTCTTCTAGGCAGGGTCCTCCTGTGTCACAATCTGTGCGACATTTGCAACGCCTATTTAATGTAAAGCACTGCATAATATGTTGGTGCTATATAAAACCTGTTTAATAAAAATTTTCCCTGGCGGAGAATCTTCAAGGAACATGTATTTTTTTATTGGCAATAATTGACTCTGCATCAGGGAATAACAGATTCACTGCTTTATTTAAAAAAAAAACCCAAAAATAAAAAGTATATTTGTAGCACAAAAACAAAAAAAAAAATGTTTTGCGATGCAATGTCAACTACGAAATCCTTGCTTGTTAATATATATATAAAAAAATACACTAAGTAACAGATAAACAAGCCCGATGTCAACATTTCTCTGGTCTATAGTGGTGTGTACAGGTTGAGAACCAAAGTGGGTAAGTATATCTAATCCCAAAAAAGTTATGTTATTGCAGCTTATTAGTGCCAACATCTGTCTTTTTTGCTGCTGATCCGGCTAATAATTTTCTGTACTAAGGTGATGTCGCCTATTGAATTTAAGTAGAAGCACGATCAGCTTTGCTGCACTCCTGATTCCAGAATACGGACACCTTCCGTCCTCATTTACATTACACAGTTGAAAAAGAAAAAAGGCAGATAACCCTATTTTTAAAAAAAATCAGCTACAGGTACAGGTACAGTGTACAGGAAGTTACTAAGGCTTGATACTTCTAACCATAATAACAGGCATATCAATAAACAAAATTAGGATTACTTACTTCTTGCTGCGCTCTTCATGTCCATTGGCACTGTTCAGTTTGTTCTCGTCCTAAGCAGGGTTGATAGAAGAACATCATGAGGACGAGGAGGAAACATTTCAAGTGGGTAAAGGGGTAAAGGGAGTTGGAATGAGAGAATAAAAAATATTTAATATCTAAGTAACTAATGCTGTGTGTGGAAAGGCTACAAAAAAGAAAATATACATGGGAAGTTACTTTGAAGTAATCCACTAGGATGTAAAAAGTGGATTACGAAGAATTAAAATTAAACTAGTGCAACTTGTTTTAGTAGTCTGTAAATAATTCATGTGGTTGAGCATCCTGTGACTGTAAAATGCGGTAGTTTTGTCTACATGTGGAAGACAGTATTGGTATAAGCAAAATGGTTGGGTGCTGTGGTCCTTGTGATGAGTACCAAGGCTATCGTTTTTGCCTAAGCCCCAAGTGGCCACGCTAGCAGCAACCACTATCCATTTCCTGTGAACGGCGCCATCTCTGAGATCTTCGCCCATTTTCGATGGAGGGTTGGGACTGTAAGAGCTTGATGCCACCTCTGTCACACATCTCGCCCTGAAGCAAACAGGGATTCACACTGCTTTAGTAACGTCGACTCCCAAGAAAAATCAGCAAATATGCACCTGTCCAACCTACACATTGCCCTACAGCCACACCTGCTAACATGGAAAAATCCCTGACTAAGGCTTTTTAAAGCCAAAACATTTAAGTTCATGGGATCATTAAAATATAACAGAAATACTGGCTCTTCTAGTCAAACATTTATGGTGGTAAACAAACCACAATGGGGATTCAAACAAAGCTAATGTCAAAAAAAAAAAAAAAAAAAAACACTTTACATTGAAAGCAAAATTGAACTGGGGTTTTTCAGTGCTTTAGCATGCAAACAGGTAAACGCCCAGTGAAAATAATGGACACATTTGCATCTCCAAAACAGGAAATTTGCATCTATATACAGTTACACTATACTAAATGAATGTTTGAATCCCCTAATTACAAATCAAAGAACTTTGTCGAACATAAGGTTCAGGACAGCATAACAGCCATATCAAATTATGACAAAAAAATAAATAAATTAAAAAAAAAAGACATCAATAAATAAGTGGGAGATCCAAGAATCTGGTCACATTTCTTTTCTCTTGTTTACCCACAGGCTGAATGCTCCTGTTCTCAAAACTTTTCACCAGTTTTCAATAAGTAAAACTAAAAAAGAAAAAAAAATACATAAACTTAAATTGAGCAGAGTAGATTCTGCTTGAACTGTCCTGCTCTTGGCTGGTGAAAGTGGATATTCTTGGAACCCCATTTTTTCCCATAAATCACTGCATTCACCTTGTTGCTATGCCAAACCGAGGCTCGGCAGTTCATAGGCAAGTCTTTTTACCTAGGGGACCACGGTACAGCGATACGTCACTCAATTACTACCTTATGATTGACAGTTCACACTGGAATCAAAGGTGAATTCATGGGAGTAGAGGTGATATATCGTTAGGCAAGTCTACAAAAAGAGATAGATGGGCATTTATTTGTCACGCTGAAGTCAAACTACTGCACATAATTATCACATTTACAGCAAATATTTACTTTTTAAGTTATGCAACATCTCCAAGGGATAAGTCACGAGATCTCCAGGGGTGTTAGTTTACATTTCTGCAGTAGTTTTAAAAAAAACTATGTTCTCAATACTAAAATATGTAGCAGAGCATTCTCACCTTCCTGTAAGGAGCTTCCAGCATTGCTTCTATATCAATGTCATCGGCCATTTTGATTTTTCTAAAAAGAAACAGAATATTTATCAATTCAATTATTTACACAATGTCCAATCTAGACAAACAGATTTATCAAGTTTATCCTTTATAGACTGAACGGTAAGTCCAATCACAATGTGGATAAAGATGAAGGTTATTGGGAAAGCTAAAATATTGCTTACATCCCCTTTCTCTTCTAAGCTTTGCACCATGATAGATAGGAATACCAGGCACAAAATAATGCATTTCTTTCAACCAGACCATCTTCTGTGTTGAGTTATAACAGACAGATAAATAGTCACAGGTGCCCAGTTTTTTGATGAATAAACCAATTCTTTTACACATGTGCCAATGGGGGATATGAAAAAGAAGGGTTTTATCCTTCTGAAATTGGATTGGTTATAAAGTTGGCTAGGATGTAATACTACAATTAAAGTTTCATCTAAACAATTTGTGATCAGACAAGGCTTAATTGCAGAAAGAGACAAGTGGTGAACTCTGCATCTGTAAAACACTGGGAGCAGTTTAGTTTCCCCTATGGTTGCCAAACTGATGGCAAAAAAAAATGGCTAAATGCAGCACACACATAGTTGCATCAGTGCGATCAGTGATTCAACTTTGTTTTGTCCTTCCTATCGGGATCTGAGACAGCATCAGAAAAACTCCAACATGACTCTTCCGAGTTTATAAACAAGGCAGCATTTGACTTGATCTCCCTGTGACCATTAAAGTTTGTAAATGAATACACTGTAATACAGATAAAATGTCCCTATATATTAGGCAACCTTGGTTCCCCCAGAAATGAGCAGGGCATATCCTGACATATGAGTCAGTCTGGTCATGCCACATCTAGAGCCTTCCTGTTTGCTGTGAAGCAATCTTTATCTGCAGTGCAAGCCTCTCCCCGCTTCAATAATTTGGTAAATCTAGGCTTCCAACATACTAAGATTTTCCACTAGTTAAAAGATTACCAAGTGACAAGTCATTATTTAAAAAACAAATACAAACAGATGTGGAATAAAACGCCAACAAGCAATAAAATCTGCCAGGCTCAAATAAAAAAAAAAAAAGAAAAAAAAAAGAACCTTCTTTTACAGATTCGGGGTGCCTGCACATGTATTCAAACAAACAATCCAACTAATAACAGCCAGAGCTGATTTTATTTGAAAATCTATGGATAACCTCAGGATTCATGAGTTAATCACATATTAATACTTGAGATCTGTTTAATACCAACTTCCTACATGCTAAATACTAAGCAAAAACATGCAAGTTTTACTAGTCCAAGTCACTCTCTAACTTTTTAACAGAGGGGAACCCTTGAAATAACTTTCAAGTCTTCAGGGAACCTCTCCTATAATTACTATATCCAGATCTCACAGTATATTAGTGTGGTGGTCAGTGGGAAGAATGTCAGCTTTACAGATAGCCAGAAAGGTCAATGGTGTCAGAGGTAACTGACCTGGGAGTCATGAAGTGCTTATTGCTCAAGGAACCCCCAGCAACCTCTGGAGGAACCCTGGTTGAGAAATACCAATCCAAGCCATTATTGGGAAACAAACTTCATTTCACATTCCGATAACTGATACATATATTTGTAAAAGACCAATTGTGTGTTTAAAAGTAAATATTTACATTTCCAAAAAACGAAGCATTTATTACACTTCTCATCAGGAGATTTTTTTTTACTAGTTGTATTTACAAGGAATAATGTTTACCTTCTTGAAGCAGAGAGAACCAAGCAGAATATTTATCAGTCATCACCCATGGGTATGACACCACTTAAACCACAGAGGAATCAAAAGCTATTTTAACCTCGTGTGGCATGACGGACCTGGTCACCGCTCATACGCAGCACCCTGCGTTGTATCACATATCCCCAGAACCATATGGCCGTTTATAGAATGGAGATTCAGCTACTCTGCCCTTCACATAAGGCTGCAGAAGGTGAATTGCATCAATCTTCTAAACCTGATAAACCAATACCAGGGTCCTAATAAAACAATACTGCTAAATTCCAAAAACTACTAGGAAAAAAAGCAACACTGACTTATGTGCCCCCAAAATGTACAAAGCTGAATGGCATCACCTATTTGATTCTCAAATACTAGAAAACCACATTCCTCCCTCCCCCTACACAACTCTCTGCCAGATGAAACAAGTTGTACTTTGCTCTCTATCTCTTTGTAATTTGTAATGTTGTAAAATCATGATTAAAGCAGATAAAACCAAGTTTCTTCTCTATAATGTACCCTGCGTTAAGCATGCAGCTTATTGTACAAGGGGGTCGGGATTGAATGAACTCCCATACACAAGAATGGGGGTTATGTCATTCCAGCCTGGCCGATCACAATGGCTGAAGACCCAAAACTAGGAAAGGACCCGGTGAAGATATGGGTGAAGCGAGGAAAGGTACATTTATAAGTGTAAGCTAAAAAAGTTAATTGACTTGAATGGAAACAAATTTCCAAGACACTGCGTATGGCCAGGAAATCTATAACATATGGTAACAGCAAACATGGCACAACTTTTATAGTCCATTTACTTGCTGTGTCCCTGCCAGACACATTCACACCCTGATCAGTCGGTTGTGTTAAGCTACGTACACACGTCCAATTATTATCGTTGGAAAACGAACGACGAACGATCCTGCACGATATCTACGAACGATCGTATAGCACCGATCCTGCACATAGAGATAACGACACGATCGTTCGTAGATATTGTACACACAATAGATACGATCGTTTGAGCGATAGAGGAACTATGTGCACGACAGGAAAGTGAACGAACGTTCGTTCATCACGCATGCTCAGACCATGGACGATCAACGAACGATCGTACACACGAACGATGTTCTACGATCGTCGTCCAATCCGATCCGCCGGTCCGGTCGTTCGTTTCCAACGACTTTCCTCGTTCGTCGGCGTCGTTGGTTACTTTTTTACGAACGATTTTTGCCCAATCGATCATTCCTCGTTCGTTTTGAATGATAAAAATTGGAAGTGTGTACGCACCTTTAGGTGACTATTGTCAGAAAGGAAGTGCTGGAGGTTCCAGCGATACCAAGATGCAATATGGGACATCTTTCCTGGGACAGTTTAGAGTCGTGTTTCTCAACCAAGGTTCACATCCAGCGTTTGTTAGGGATTCCTTGAGCAATGAACAGTTTTTGTGCCTCATGTCAACTTAACTGACACCAATGATCTTTTTGGCTATCTGTAAGGGTGACAGTCTTCCCACTGACCACCACGCTTATATACTGTGAGCTGTGGATATAATGATTATTGAAGGAGTTCCCTCAAGAGCTGAAAGTTATTTCAACACTTCCCCACAATAAAAAGGTCCAAAACTAAAGCCTCATAGAGGTCAGATAATTGTCACAGGAAATCTTCTGTGATTGTTACCAGCGACAGACGAATGAACCCTGTACACACACCACCGTTCTCTACTATGAGGAAGGGGAGGACAAGTTAGCAGCACCCCACTGTTATCTCCTCCATAGGAACGCACAACAGTATTTTCCCAATCTGCAATGGCAGGGGGAACTCTATTCATGTCAGATTTGAGTTGAGCAAAACCATTCGACACCGGCAAAAATCATCTGACACGTGTATGTAGCTTTAGAAGGAAATTATACTGTACTTCTTGTTGGATCTTGGGGGAAGGAAGCGCTTCCAACCAGAGCGCACACACAAAAAAAAAACTTTTTAAAAAGAAAGTTTTGCATATACTTCATTGATGCAAGAGATAGTTCTATACATACACAGATTCTTCTAATCACTAATATATATATTTTTTACAAATATAACAAATAAGCACATGCTCACTCCAGTGGTTTTTGGAGGGTTTTAATGCCAAAAGCAAACATGGACAAACTACCAGCAGGATATTATTACCAAATTGACCACTGGCAAAATAGGTCTGACCACAAGTTTTCTTTTAGGTAATAGCATCAGTTGATGCAAATACTCTCTATTCATCAGATACACCACCCCAGTCCTGAAAATTTAAAACTTATTGTGGCTCCTGAAACAAAAAAAAATTGCTCAATCCTGGCCTAAGGCAACCTGGAAAAAAAAAAACACATTGAACTTAGACCCTTTGTTCATGGGGGCAGTGCACGGCATAGGAAATGTTTGTCACTACTTTGGCGAGAACAATAAAGTTGTGATTAAAAAAAAAAAAAAAAAGGTCTCTGCTTAGCTTTGCTTGCACAAACCTAAAAGTCCTGTCCACTACCAGGGACCAATCAGATACCAGCAGGTATCCAGAAGCTGCAAAAACCCACCAATCAGAATGATTTATTTTTAGGCTGCAAGAAAACTCTAAATAACATTGTATCTGCACATTACATAAAGATTACAAACACCTCACCCTGATAATTATTACAAAGGTTATAGCTAACTTTGTGTCCTTTGATGACAAATATACAACCACAGAGCACATGGCCTGCTCAATCCTGGAGGTGTAACTTCTATATATAGACCATATAGAAGGAAGATCTTAAGTAGCAGCTGCTACTATGGAGGAAAGAAATACCAAAAGACAAAAAAAAAAAAACCAAGACACACACATACATATATATATATAAATATATAATATTGACACATATCAATAGAAAAGGTTCGTCACAAGGTTATAACGAGCAGCGTGACTAATACATAAAAGCCTATTGGCTCATACATGATAAATAAAACAAATCTTCCTAGACTGGAAAAATAAAATCACAAAATTGGCAGACAATACCGTTCGTTATGGACACGCGATTCAATAAATAACGTGCGTTATAGTCACGTGCGATATTCCAGGCTACGCAGACCGCCAATGCTGGCACGTGAGGCCCACTATCACCCTACATGGGTGGCGTGGAGGGTGAGCAAGAATCGGGAGACTTACCAGAAGCGTACTCCTGTCAGGTGTTGGGTCACAGCTAGGCCTCGGGCCTTGTTTACGGTCTGGAGGAAAATGGCGATAGATCTACAAAGACAAGAGCGCTTCGTTACACAGCTGGCAGAGCAGCGAGTATGAGGCGGAGGAAAGGGATAACAATGGGGGAAAAGAGAGAAGACCCGGCCGACAACTTGGATGGTAGAGTAGGAGCGGGAAATAAACGCGAGGCCGTCTAATGGCAAACCTGCGACTCCCCGAAATGGCGGCGGCCAGGTTCTCTACACTAGCAGCAACACGGGGTCTCCGACGGGCGCGGCCAAGGGCACACGTGACTCTAGAGGGCGTAATTCCGGAGGGCCACGTGGTGCTTGTCAGAGGAGGAGCCAGTTTAGTCAGGTTTCCCGCCTTTCACAGCTCGGAAGGCGGGTTCAGTTGGTCCTTGTTGCCAGGAGACCATGTTTGCTGCTTTCTTAGTAGCTAAAATATGAAATGTATGAAACATAAAACCATAGTGTGTTATAAAATAAGGAACACATAAACACTGAGATGTGATGCCAAACATACTGTGAAAGAAATTTGAGGTGTATACTTGTACAATAAGGAGATTGTAAGCTCTTCGGGGCAGGGTCCTCTCCTCCTGTGTCATTGTTTGTACATGTCTGTCATTTGTAATCCCTATTAAATGTACAGCGCTGCGTAAAATGTTGGCGCTATATAAATCCTATTTAATAATGAAAAAAAGTACATTGACTTGGGAATCCAACACCAAGCCGTAATATGTTGGCGCTATATAAATCCTGTTTATTAACCTCCCTAGCGGTCCAATTCCATGCAAATTTCCATGCAAAAAGCGGTACAATTTTTTGCATAGAAATTTATTTTTCATTGTAGGCTATAATTCTTAGGCACTGATATTTAATACATTTATTAATAAACTTTAAATAACAAAACACAAAAATCTGGTAAAAAAATGGGTGAACATGTAATGTAAGTGTACAGTAGCATATATAATATATATATATATATATATATATATATATATATATATATATATATTATATATATATATATATATTATATGAATATTTCTTTGTATTGAACTCAATACAGCTATTTTGTATTGAATCCAATACAAAATTATTTGAATTTCCCACCGATCCGCCCACCGGCACTGACGCATGTACCAACGTCACTGGGAAACCCCGGAGATCATCGCTGCATTCGTCGGGTAGTGATCAAGGAGCAGGACATGTCCCCAGTACCTGTGGGGACCAGTAGAACGACAGGGGAGAAAGGTAAGTGGGTTTTTTTTAGTTTAAAGCTACCCCGGGTGTGACTAAGGATTACCGCTATTTGCAAATAAAATCCACTCCGAGTCAGACTCGGGAATACCGCTAGGGGGGTAATAATGATAATAATAATAATATTAATAAATACAACAATGGGGGGACAAATTTTTTCCATAACTTAAAGTTGAACTAAACTCAAAACAAAAAAATGACACCAGTAGGTCCCTCAATGGCGCTGGTCCTTCCCGGAATCCAGTCCTGTGTCGTCCTGGATTTTCCCTTCGTAGCGGCTCTAAGGAAACGCTGGGCACCGCCATCTTCAATTCTCTCTTCTGTCTTCTTGGCACGTCACCTGATCTCACACTGCGCAGGTGTGAGATCGGGTGATGTAGCCGCTGTAAAGGGGAAAAAAAAAAGCCGATCTCGCTTACGTGAGATCTGCATCTCTTTGCCTTAATAGAAAAAATGCCCCTTCTGCGCATGTCTGAGATTAGGGCATATGCAGAAGGAGCACCCAGAGCCTCTGGGGATGTGTGACATAGGTATCCCTGGAGGCTCTGTATTCCTATTCAGTCTTGATTCCTGCTTCGAAGACTGAAAAGGGCTGTTGCATTTTAAAAATAAAAATAAATGAAGATTCTTCCTTTACATATAAGGGTTGTCTACCCTTTTATTTAAAGTGAAAATGTTGAGTTTAGGTCCGCTTTAAAGCAGAATTTTGACAATAATTAACACTTACCTTGTGAAAAGTTCTCTATACATCCACAAATCGAGTCCAGTAGGTCTCTCTTTCTGATGTGGATGGAACACGGGCACAGCAATCTCGTACTGTGCAGACAAGATCGTATAACATGTTTTCCTAAAAATGTAAAAAAAAAGTTCAGATCTCACTGCGTATGCGTTTTTTACATTCTAGGAAAGCCCCTTATGACCCATGCCCGATCCATATAGCAACATGCATCCTATACAAGGTATATGTAGACAAAGAGATCAGTACAGATCTAAAGCTACACAGCACAAACTGGAAAGAAATCCGGTCAGAACACTTTCAAAATTTCTCTCTACCATATACAGTGCTCTCAGGGCGTGTATCAACTTACCTGTCGCTGAAACACCTGTATTTGAAAAACCACAACACCTCTGGTTCTGACTCCTATAACATCACTGTTAGGTATATATTTATGGCCTTCTGGACCTCCCTTATCTAAGGTTGAAGTATAGAAGTCATTGGTTTTGATACTGTGATTGTTCCAAGCAAAAATACTTGGTTTATGTGCACCATGAAAAAACACCTGAGGAAGCTGCTATATGTCCGTGAAGCGCATTGAGTAAAGTTTACAAGTTTGGTGTTCATCTATATTTAAATGTGAATTGATAATTGTACTAGGATCTCAATTGGAATAACATATGTGGATATACTAAGAATGTTTTATTTGGTTGTAACAATTGTAAATTTAAATATGTATGTATATGTTTTTATAGATGAAATACTATTGTAGTTAAAATATATAGTTTTTATTTAACACAAGATTGTTTTGGTCATTATTTTGAGGATATCTGCCTTTAAAATCCCACATGTAATCCACTCTATCTGGTATCTTTTGTCTTCTTGTTAAATATATGGAATGTGGCACTATTATGGCTAACGGGGCAAACACCTTAATAGATGTCTCCATGTATTGTTAGAAAAAGCATTGGATGGAGTGCATCAAGATTATCACGGAGGTGCATCAATCTTCTTTTTCAGTGGTGGAAGAATACAAACAACAGTGTAAATCTGCCAGATGAATGAATAAAGCCACCTACCTTAATGTTACAAATAATAAAACCTTTTGTAAAATAATACTAAAGTAAAAGAGAATTGTTTTACACACATGTAATGACCACAATTATAGAATAATTATGGATTAAAAATGCAACTTACGGAACCAGGTAGGAGGTTTCTTATGGTAATTGACAATAATAATAACAGACCATATCACAGTGGCCAATGACATAAACACCTAATCACCTTTTTAGTATCTGGAAATAACTTTTGTCATCTAATTTATTTGGGAGGTAATTCTTAATAGTACAATATCATGAAAGTTAGCATTATATTGGGTGAAAAATGCCATCAAATTCTGGTTCCTCTTGCTACATCTCATATTTTTCTTGAAGGAGGAAGTCACTTTGGAATCCTTTAGAATTCCCAATATTCTTTGCTTTCTGAAGCATCATGTTATCCTCCAGCAGAAAATCCTCCAAACCTCCATATTCCTTAAGATCAGATATTTTCACCCACAGCAATGTAATTCATGGCGGGTAAAAACTAGTTAAATTAGAGGGAAATCTTTAACCATATCCCTTAGGCCAGGGGTGTCAAACTCAAATACACAGTGGGCCAAAATGAAAAAATTGGACAAAGTCGCGGGCCAACCTTGATATTTATTGAAAAAATATCTACAATTGAGGAAGGTCGCTAATTAATTTAAGGAGAAGTTGGGGCGGTTGTAGGTCCAGATTGACGTGCCAGCACAGCATTCTGAGATTTGTTGTATTAGTGGTGCATGCATTTTCTACCGGCGGGCCAGCTCTAGTAGACATTTGATATTTTCTTGCGGGCGAAATATAATTACAGTGCGGGCCTGAGTTTGACACCCCTGCCTTGGGCTATGTATACACGTTAGTTTTTTGTTGTTGGGAAGAATCTTTCATGATCCTTTCCAAAGACAAAAGACTGCACGATGCATGAACGAGTGCTGTACATACAGCGCATGTCTGCTCTATGGATGGGGAGGGGGAGAATGACAGAGCTGCACCCCACTGTGCTCTCTCCTCTTTACTTGTGTTGGGATTGTTTGTCATTCCTGGATCCACCAGGACAAATCCACAAATTACATCGGACGGGCACCAGCGTCAGATTCCGGCCCTGAAGCAATAATCAGACGAGAATCATCTGAGGTGTGTACATAGCCTTAGCTATGGTATAAGAAAAACATAGGAGACATACACAGTAAGCAACATGTAGTGGATCGTAGTATATACTATACATCAGGGGTGCCCAACAGGTGGATCGCTATCAACTGGTAGATTGCAAAGGCAACTCGAGTAGATCACAGAACCCTGCCATTCAAAAAAAAACTCTACCGCGCACAGGAGTTATTAAGTCTTTCCTAATTTGTTATTGGAAATTGGCTGTAATTTCAAGATTGTAAGCAATAGCATTTGAATATGACAGAAAACCATTCACACGTTTCATACAACTTCTTTAAATCACCAACAGAATTAAATTCTTTGGAAAAGGGGTTCCTGTCAATGATGCTGTACACCTCCCTGGTAGGTGATTAGAAAATCCCTTTGTCAACCAACACATAGCAAAAGAATACTAAATCTTCTCCTTTCATAACAAACTTCAAATTATTTTGTGCTTATATGTACATCACTATATATGTCATGTTTTGCATATCAATATAAAGTAATGAGACATATTGATTTATACGTGATGCAAGTACACCTGCTCAGTCATGAGTTATATAATCTTGATCTGACCTGTTACTCTTATGTTTTTATTATGTATGATTCATTACAATATTCATAATTATTATTCTTCATACCTTATTGTACAGACGCTCTGACTCTCCTTGCACATCCCCTGATGAAGCCATCTGGCGAAACGCGTCGGGATTGAGATTTGTGAGCTTTATGTACCTTTGTTACAACACTTAGTCAAACGATTCTATACTTAGAAAGCAAGGCATATCCCTATCAGTGACGCCTTCACAGTCCAACTGTGATTTTATCATGTTTGCTTTTCTTACACTGATGTAATGAAATATGTGTCAATCACGTTGTACTTTTTTTGAAAAATACACCTTAATTTGCTGCCGAAAATCTCTGTCACTTTCCTATTTGATTCATTATAGGAAATTGGCTGTACTTTCAAGATTGTAAGCAATAGCTTTTGAATATGACAGAAAACCATTCACACGTTTCATACAACTTCTTTAGATCACCAACAGAATTAAATTCTTTGGAAAAGGGGTTCCTGGCAATGATGTGGTACACCTCCCTTAGGGCCACAAACAAATTAGCCTAAGATGGGGTAAAAAAGTGAAACTGGATGGAGGTAAACAATTCATTGGACTGTATAACAGAACTAAGCGGGTGGCACTTTCATTATTCCTGGGGCAAGCTGGGGTTGGGGTAGAACTTGTGCCAGATCAGGTAACGTTCAGTATTAGTTGTTCAGCCCTTAAAGACCAACAAAATCCACAATTTAACTAGGAAAATCCTAATAGCAATCGAGTTGTTAGATGAACAGAAGCAAAGTGATGGACAGAATATTTGTTCTATAAATGTGCTTGTACATTGCACTACAGCTATTTCATTTCATAGGTCAATGGTCATTAAATCTGTCACCTAAAATAGGAAGAACAATAGATGCCAGACTAAATTTCCCAGCATTTCCTATTGATCACTGATTTATACCTGATTTGGAAGGACTTCTCTTTCAAATTCAAATCCCTCTTACCCTCTTTCCCTCATTTTTGGGTGGATATAAACAAGTGTTCTTTGCTATAAATATTTATCCAGACTCTAAATTATTCCATTTGTTGTTTTTAAAGGTAATGAATGAACATGCAGATGGGCTGTTTTAATAAAGAAATATAGGCTTTTCACATAAATAAATAAATTATCCCTTTGCAAAAGATATTTTATTTATCTTATTAAATTAGATGAAACTGTGCTGTCCTGAACGATCCAATCATGTGCAAGAAAAAATTCTTTTATTTTTTTTTTTTTTTTTTTAGATTTTCTTGACTGGACATCCTTTGAAAAGTGAACTATGCCAACATTTACTAAACTAAGTGGATTATTCCTTACTTTGGTAAATTTACAGCCTAAATTCCTTTACCAATTTCTACCAATTTATGTATAACTTTTTTCAAAATGATATATTTTGTTTCTAGGGTATATAACTGTATTGGCTAAAACTGTTAAGGGTTATTAAGAAATTTGTTTTAATGGACAGAAATGTTATTTAAACCCCACAGAAGAACCAACTGGATACACTAACTAGTATTAAGTAATTATATCTAATGACCACTAGATGGCAGTGCTGAATTAGGAAGAAATGCAACACAAGGCCTTTGCAGAAAAACTCACATGCATGGGGCCAACATTCACATCTCTTCCTTATTATTAATAATAATAATAATAATAATAACAATTATTATTATTAATATTATTAATAATATTAATATTGTTGTTGTTGTTATTATTATTATTATTATTAATAATAATAATAATAATAATAATAATAATAATAAACAGGATTTATATAGCGCCAACATAATATGCAGCGCTGTACAATAAATAGGGTTTGCAAATGACACAAGAATACGGACAGTGACACAGGAGGAGGAGAGGACCCTGCCCCGAACAGCTTACAATCTAGGAAACCCTTTTTAGCTACACTCATCAATTCAAGCCCAACATTTTGAAGCCATAGGTTTAAATAACAAGTTCATACTGAAAAAATACATTTTTCTTAGCTAATGCTGTCGTTTTTATTCCTTTCAATGACAATCCTGTGATTTGGTGACCCCCATAAAAACCTCAAAAGTCTAAATTACCTTTTCCAATATTTAATACTGACCCAGTGATTGACTCTGAATGTCCAACAGGTGTTACATGCAAAGCTTTTTGGGGCTCCAAATGTAATGTAGAAAAAGAAAAAGGAACAAAAAAGTACTTTATTCACTAATATTGTGGTCACATTTACTTAAAGTCTAGACAATGCTTTCTGCACACCAAAATTCTTGCATTTAAATGTCTACCTGAATGTAGCCATAGATGTGTTATACTCATGTTCCCATTTGTGAATATGCAGCAATATTTTTTAATAAAAACACAACCAAGAAAGACATGTGAATGCAGTTTAAGGATTTATTTTAATCCAAGCACCTCCAAGACCTTAAACTTAAACCTAAAATCACAATTCTCTTATAACCTCTTTCAATGCACAGTTACAAGTCTTCTCTGGAGCTGCCCCATTTTTCTGGAACTCCTATGATGCTCTTACTTTTAATACATTTAAACAATCCCTTTAAGCCCACCTCTTCCATCTTCATAAACGCTCTGCTGATTTCTTCCTAATTTGATTAATCTTTGTCCCTCAAGGTTCAAATTGAAAAAAAAAAACATCTTGTTGGGCAACGCATACCTCCAATTGCTGCCAAATCAGAGAGGTAACTTACCTGTAAGATTACAATGTTTATTTCAAAGATGCCAAAGTGGCATTCAAAATCCTGTCCCCCCAAAAAAAGGAGTCTAAACCCTGCATCTTAGATTGCTTCACCATGATAATCTCAAATTCATGTTAAGCTTCTAGTAAAACAGTGATTCTCAATAACTATTCCTCCAGAGGTTGCTAGGGGTTCCACGAGCAATGAGCAATTTGTGACTCCCAGGTCAGTTTAAGTGACACCAATGATCTTTTTGGCTATTTATAAGGATGACATTCTTCCCACTGTCCAGCAATGTAAGAAGGTTTCTTCATATTGACCACCAGGTAAATGTACAGTGATACCTCGGCTAACAAATTGCCCTGCTAACAAATTTTTTCGGCTAACTTTTTTTTTTCCACTGTTTAAGAGACTCGGCTAAAGAATATGGACTTGGCTAACAAATGTATAAAGAAAAAAAAGCAGAAAGTAGGACGCCTGATTACATACTGCATGACAAATGTACAGTACTTACTGTATACTGTATTAGAAAGTGGGAGAGACATACCTGAGGGCTTCTCTGCTGCTTGTGTGCAGGACGGAGGCTTGATGGGGGCGGGGGCGGTTTGCATAACTTGCAGAAGAAATCTTTTGCTAAACACAGCTGAGATTGTGGGTGATCTTAGGGGACTGAGCTCTTCTGCAGTTTCTTGTAACTCTTTAATGACTAACAAAAACTCTGCAGTTGTTTATTTGTGCATATCAAAGAACAGCTTGCTCCAGAACTTAATAAATGTCTAGGCTCCATAATGTTTTTTTTTGTTTTGTTTTGTATGTGATTAACTCACAGTGAGGCTTTTATACAGTAACTGACACCACACTGCCTGGTAATATAATGAGACTGTTCCAGTTGGGAAGCTGTTCATCTCAGCCTTTGGTGAGTTTTTGACCTTTTATATTGTGTTTTTTACTCTTTTTTGTAAAACTTATCTTTATTGTGGGCAGCATCTAGAACAAAGAACAAATGTGATTCCTGAATGAAGGATCTTAGCCGAGGTATCAATGTACTGTAAGCTTTGGGTTTACTAAATACAGCAGAGGTTCCATAAGACCCATAAGGTATTTTAGGGCAGGGGCAGGCAAACTCTGGCCTTTAGGCCAGATACAGCCTAGCAAATAGTTTGTTCCGGCCTAACGCCCCCCCTGGGCGATCTGGCCTAATCCCGTCCGGCAACCCGCGGCTCTTGAGCCTCGTTGTTATGCCTCCCTTCCCTATTTACTGCGGCCTGTGTTAACACTTCCGCAGGGGGCATTCCCTCCGCTCCGTATGCATTGCGGAGGAGAGAGATCTCCTTTCAGGGGTGTTCCCTCTCCTCTGTATGCATTGCAGAGGAAAGGGATTTCCCTTCAGGGGCGTTCCTAATGGGGGCAGAGCCATCAGCGTGGGACTCTCGAGAGAGGAGTCAGGCCTAATGTTCCTTCTTGACCTCCTAAAATGGCTTAGTAGATCAAAAAAGGCTGCACTAGAAGGTAGAGGAGAGGCATGTTCCAAAGGGTGTTTTTATGGAGCTGTCCATGGATACATATGGCATGTGTGTAATACCAACAGCCAGTCCAAGATTGGCACCTTGAGTGCCCACCAACTCAGAACCACTGAATGTTGGTGGTTGGTTCACCTGTTTTGAACGTGGTACTATTATTGCCAAGGTCATGGGTTTGACCCCATGTATAGGTCATGTCCTTTTTCTTCTAGTTGTCTCTGGTTTGCATACAGTGTAGCTGTCCCCTCCAGGTCTCATGCTCTAACCTTTTAAGTGTGGTTATCCACCCACCCAGCATTGCAACTGTGCCGGTCCCTGACAGTCCCCTTGGGCTGACATCTCTGTTGAAGACAACTCTTCTGAACTCCACTTCTAATACAGTGGGAATCCAAAGAACACCACCGCCTCTTCTAAATAGAATAGGATAGCAGACTCAGGAATGAAGCGTCACATGAGTTTTCGTCTGTAAATATAGAAATGACTTATGGACCAGACCAAACTTGTTATTTCTTTATTGTGCTTTAGGAATGTGTTTGTGGCCTTCTATAGACCTTACAATTATAGTGAGTAATATCTTTATAAGGCAGCAGCTCAATCCACATGTTACTTCTCTCACGTGTTCATTAGCTTATTCTACTTTTAATATATTCAGCCAATCGCATACCAGAAAAACCAGCTTTCCTTCAATTGTGCCTATACATGATAATGCCATGAATACGTGTGGGAATAGCAAGTCTACGCAGATTGTTTTTTCTTGTATTTTAAACAAATGACAGACAACTTAGAGGAGTAAAGAAAAAATGTATACAAGAGAACAGGCGGCATACTTTACACATCATCATGTATTTAAAGATAACTTTTCAGCAAAGAAAAGATGAACAACATTCCAGAGATGACAGAGAATGCAAATTATTTGGCCTAAAGAAAGTTTCAGAGCTTAAGAAGGGAAAAATGTTCTTCTACAAGATTTTACGGAGCTAACCTATTAGAACGCTGTAAACCAGGGCAGCTAAAGAAGAAAATCAGGGCAAAGGCTACACAAGGGCTGTTATAAAAAGCTTAACTGAAATATGTAGGGGTGGGGAAAATACATTACGAAGGCTTCATTGTAATGTTAGAATTATTTTACTTGATAATATATACGGTAATATAATGTATGTAACAATTTGTATAAATTATTTATATCACAGGCTCTGGGTTAGGCCTCTTGCAGTTGCAAACTGTGGTAAGCCGATCTCAGACACATTGCAAACTGCTGCTATGGTCCCAGTATTGGACCTGATTTATTAACCTCCCTAGCAGACTAATTCTGTTCAATTTTCCATGCAAAAGTGGTAAAATGTTTTGCATGGAAATGTATTTTTCATTGTAGGCTGTAATTCTTAGGCATAACTCACTGATATTTAATCAATTTAATAATAAACTTTAAATAACAAAACACAAAAATAAAAAAAATATTTTAACATGTAATGTAACTGTATAGTAGCATATATAATATATATATATATTATAATTATGTATATATTATATGAATACTTCTTTGTATTGGACTCAATACAGCTATTTTGTATTGAATCCAATACAAAATTATTTAAATGTCCCGCACTGACGCATGTACCGACGTCACCAGAAAACCCTGTAGATCTCGTCTCTGTCTGCACTTCGCGGCTGGAGGTCGGAGGAACAGGATGTGTCCCTAGAACCTATGGGGGACCAGCAGGACGCCGGGGGCCAGTGACGGAGCAAGGTACATAGGTTTTTTATTAGTTAAAAGCGACCCCGAGTGTGACTTGAGTGTGTAAAATCCACCCGCTCTACACTCGGGATTTTTCTGCTAGGTGGGTTAAAGCTCTCGAAGACTGAAGAAGATGGAATTTTATGGATGACACTGGTTGATCCATCAAACCTAGAATGGATTAGGTCCAGGACTGAAAAGATTTGCCAACAAATTGCAAATTATTGTTAAGAAATCCATTCTAGGTTTGCTGGATCACCCAGGTTTACCCATAAAAGTTTATCTTCTCCAGTCTTGGAGAGCTTTAATAAATCAGGGCCATTGTCTCCAAGAGACAATTTGCCCTCCTACAACTTAAACCTGTGATACTCACCTGTCCCAGTTCCCTTGCTGCTATCTTCTACTTCTCTTTCTGTAGATCTTCAACCATCTTCTTTATTCATTTCAGGCATGTGCAGGGAAAGCCAGGATTGTCAGGTATCTTGGTATCCAAAGCTAAACCTGCGCATGCCCAACTCAACTTTTTGACAGACACCCAGAGCCATCAGGCAGGTAGGAGGGATTATTACAGAAGAGGTATTGGCTGTTCCCTTTCTGCACTAACAGCTTGCTTGGATTCTCAAAAGTGGAACTTTAGCTCCGCTTTAACATGTACCAGTTTGGTTCCATATGACTGGACCTAGTTAGCAACACAATATGTGATTGCCACCCCTGGCAACTCTCTGGCCACCCCTGTGAATTATGAAAAAATCCAATCTGATCCAGTACTACTCTTCTTCTGTGTACATTAAAACCCACTCCAGATTGGTTTTATGTAAGCTTACATTGATGTATTAGCTAACCCATACGATTGCTGTAACCTAATTATTTTTTTTTTCGTTTTAGCCGGCCACCTTGACTTAAAAAGAAAAGGATGCAACTTCGGCTAATGAGCACGACTTCATAACGACGGGCAGACAAGTCAAAATAAGTTTCTTGCCACCTGGAACTATAAAGCGTATGCAAGATCCCAAGGACTATATTATAATCAAACGTCAATCTAAGTTTTCATACCACGCACACAGATTCATTTCAAGGTATGACCTCATTGTCTCACTATTCTCTAACTAGAGCTGAGGTTTTTTTTTTACTTTTGCCGTTTCAGGATTTCTTGTGGACACAAATCTACTGAACTATTACAGAACAAGTCTTTCATGGCCAATATTCCTAAGATATCCAGCTTTGAGAAACTGTTTTTGCAATTAAGAAACTGCACAAAGTGAACATCTCATCACAGAAAAAGGAATAAAACAGATTTTGGCACCACCAGTGCGTGGGGTAATGTCTGCTGAAACATAACATGATTGTGGCCCTGCAAAAATACTTTATGTATTTATTTTAACAACCCATACTGTTTAATGCTAGGTATGTATTATGCAAATTTTTAGGGTGAATGTTTTTGACATTAAAATTGCAATTACAGTCCTACAAGTATACAATGGACCATTTACTTTTGGTTTACTTTACTTTAGGTTTCATAGCTGATCAGTATTACAATCCTTCTCACCATAATGTCTAATTGTGATATCAACCAAGACACAAAGTGGTTTAATTTTAATCAAGAGCATCAAAATAGGAAGGCTTTACATTTAGTGAGCAATACAATACAAGTTTTATAGATAACGACTGGATTCTAGAGTATATTTATTGATAGAAACCAATGCACTATTTATAATTATTATTATTAATAATAAACAGGATTTATATAGCGCCAACATACTACTCAGCGCTGCACAATAATTAGGGTTGCAAATGACAGACAAATACAGACGTTGACACAGGAGGAGAGGACCCTGCCCCGAAGAGCTTACAATCTAGGAGGTGGGGGAAGTAACACACAATAGGATGGGAGATATGTAGTGATCTGTAGTGTGTGGGAAGTAGTGACAGTTTCAAAAGACAAAAGAAGATGGATAGGCAAGTGTGAAAAAATGGGTTTTCACTGCTCTTTTAAATGAGCAGAAAGTGGGGGCAAACGGAATAAGACGAGGGAGACCATTCCAGAGAGTTGGGGTGGCTCTAGAAAAGTCTGGGAGCCGTGCATGTGATGAGGTTATGTGTGGGGAAGTCAGATTGCTAACTAACCCATAGCCCTAGGTCAGCGTTTCTCAACTAGGGTTCTGCTAGGGCTCTTTGTTTAGGGTTCTGACTAATATTTCTCAGGTTTGCAGGTATGAGGCCAGCAGCATGACACCAATGATCTTTTTAGCATTCTGGCATTCTGACCATTGCTTTTAGAGGGCAGTTCTTCCCAATTACTATCATGGGCCTGATTTTTTAAAGTTCTCCAAGACCTCAGAAGATAGACTATCATGGGAAAACCTGGGTAATCTGGCAAACACAAAACTGATCTCATTCAGGATTGAAAACATTTGCTAACTATAAGCAAACGAGTTTGAAGAAACCCATTCCAAGCTCACTGGATCAATTACATTCTCCCATGATAATCTATCTTCAGTCTTGGAGTGTTTTAGTAAAACAGGCCCAATGAAAGAGGCAATTTTCTCTCTGCCCCTAAAAAATTGGGAGTACAGTCACAAGCAACTATTCCCTTAATCTGAGATGGATTTGCTTTTTTTGTTTACTTATTTTGTATTTCAATGTTCCTGATCTCCTGGGCAACTTTGAACCAACATTGTCTACAGGCACTCCAATGACAGTATGCAACTGCTTATAGCCTCCGCGTATGGAAAAATGCAACACGTAGTAAAAATGGACAGTCTTATGTTGTCAAGAACAAAAGTAGGGGACTCCACATTATGAATAGCATGTCCATAATATAAAAAGCTTGTAATTCCATACTTACATATCATGGTATGTGTATCTCTGAGTTTACCCTTCTCCATCACCAACAGCTCCACATTCTGTCAACACTCCATCTGGCATTGCTGAAATCTTCTCTGCAGCTTATGGTCCCAGGTTCAAATCTCGGCCAGGACACTATCTGCATGGAGTTTGCAGGTTCTCCTTTTGTTTGCTTGGGTTTCCTCCTCCAAATCTCAAAAACATACAGTTAGGTTAACTGGCTTCCCCCAAAAAATTGACCTTATACTGTAATAAAGACATATGACTATGGTAGAGACGTTAGATTGTGAGCCCCTTTAAAGGACAGCTAGTGATATGACAATAGACTTGTACAGTGCTGCGTAATATGTTGGCGCTATATAAATACTGTGTAATTATTTTTATATTGACATTGATTCATATATGGCTAGTTTTATTTTGCAGCCTTCAATATTAATTTACCTGCCATTCTCAATCTCAAGGATAGGAGAATTACAGAGATACACACATAAAGTAACATAAGTTTGATGATTATCTGAAATTAAGGGAATCATCGCTCATGATTGTAGGGGGCAGAAGGAAAAGTCCTGCATGCGCTATTTTAACATGAAAAAACATTAAATTGTTAATGAAATTGTAATTTTGTATATACATTTTGTAGATTTGTATTTTAGATATGTAATAATGCATGCCATCTTCACCTCATTATTAGGAATGAGCGAGTGAGTTTTTAAAACTCGATCTCACGACGAATTCGGCCGTTCTCGCTTACCGAAATTGTAAGCGTGAATGGCCGGTGTAAATTCGCCAATCGAGCTTGAATTTTAAAAAAAAACGCCGGTTACATTCATTGATCAGCTCAATGTGTGATCCCCGGCACTAGAGGTTAAATGGGTTACAAGTCTACCAATTCAAAACCTCTGGTGCTCTCTGATTAGCTGAGGAAGGCTTTCCTTGGCCAATCATGGAGCACTAAAGGATTTGAATGGGGATACTTGTCCCCATTTAACCTCTAGTGCCAGGGATCACAAACAGGATTCCCGGGGCTGCAAGAATGAAGAATCCACTGTGATTTTGGAATCTTCTCAATGAATACAGCTGTGGCCGCGTTCATTGAGAACAGTGTGCGATCCCTGGCCCTAGAGGTTAATTAACCTCTAGTGCCTGGGGATCACAAACAGGAGGATTCCCAGGGAATTCTGTGAATCCTCCTGTTGTAATTTCCTGGATCTTCAGATGGTTTCATGAAATCCGTTTGGCGAGATTTCGCTGAACCATCTGAAGTTCGAGGATTGCCAGAGGAATTATAACTACTACTCATTATAACTGATTCCTGGAGTAAAAAAAACAAACATTTTTGTTTACCCAAAGTCCTGGTCATATCTCCAGTATCAAGTATTTTGTTTCCACATAACAAGGAATGGGATCTATTTTCGGTTGTCCACATCCCTGCCGTCGTTATATGGACACTTCCCATTGGCTGTCCCTGGAGGGGTCATTTTAGAATCCATACCATAAGATCAGTTCAGCAGGAGATCAGTTAGTGCAGCACATTTGGAATAGCGGTCCCTCTGCACCCACAAATGGTGCTGGCAAAACACCTAGAGAACGGATTTAGGTGAATATACAGTATCTTGCTCCACAAAGTAAGGAATTTCAGGAGGGTTAATTTTTGCCTAGGGACGCTCTTTATTACATGCAAAAGAAACATTCCCTCATCTGCTTTGGAATATCCCTCACAAACTTCATGAACCACAAATCTTTGGGATGGCTTCCAACTGCTCCTACGTGCCAGACTGAATCAGCATAATTCAGCTGTTCAAAATGGTTCCATACGTATCCTACTCAATTAAAGTGCAATTTTAATGACTCATAAATTATCTAATTGTGTCTCTTCTTTAAATTGTCCCTAAAAATTTAAAGTTGTTCCTTGTTCCTGATCTTATCACAGTTCTCCTAAGTGACCTTATTATGATTGCTGAGTCAATTTCTTATTACCTGAACTTGCGTGTATTTATTTATGAAAATAATGATCAATCCTTAGGGGCTTTTTAAGGCTTACTGCTGTACTTTTTATATCCGGTGCAGCTGTGGGGGCTCTACCTGTACCAGCAAAGTATTTGTATTAATAAGCTGTAGAGTGCCTGTGATATCTAAAATATACTAAAACCTAATAAATATTTCAATATTGTTAGGGATATAATGCTCTATCGATGCAAGGTTGTATGGGCTACTCTCCTGTACTGAAACTGCTTAATCCTATTTCATTGCACACTGTGAGCTTCTCACAAGATGCATTAGAAGCTGTAGCAAGACACATAAAGCCAGTTCAATTTCCTGGCTGAAGGACAACCAGCATGAGCTCTCTCTTCCAAACCTGACTGTCCCTGGTCTGCCTCTTTCATTCATAAGATTTCACTCCATGAGGCCCAGCCTCACCTATTATCGGGGAAGCCTGCAGGTAAATTTAGCCGAATTTAAGCAACTCCTCCAGCCTGACATTCACCCATCAAGCCGTTTTGATCATTGCAAATCTTCTTCCAACAGCCAGCCCACTGCATGCATCAGAACTATATATAGCACCATTTGGCGTCTCACCAGCCAGGATATATTTTAATTGATAAAGAAGCACACAGATGATGTCACTATGGATAAAATAAATGAACATGGGGGGTTTAGTAAAAGGTTTTATTAACATGTCAATGAGGAAGAGAACCAGGGACCAGAAAGACAAAATAAAAGCTGATTAAACTTTAAAGTTGGACTAAAGATCCACTTTTAAAAAGCAAATTTAGAAGAAGCTGGCAAGATGTACAGGTGTGTGCAGTGGGGTTTAATTCCTTTTTAAAGAGAACCTGTCCTTTGCCAATGTAGTGTTCTGGGGCCTAGTCCATCAGCACCACTTACATATTTTAATATCGTATTAAATGTTTTACAACATATTGGAAACAATAACGATGATGTTGGGGGGACTGCTGTAGAAATGCTAGATTTTTGCCCGAGATGATTGTGAATGTTCTACTTGGGTGAATAAAATCAGCTGTACATAGATCAAAGCTACCTACACACAATGGTATATCAATCCATGATATTTTACATTTAGCAATTAAATAATTAGTTACAGACTTCATTACAGAATTATCAGAGCACCCTACTGACTGCAGATGCAAGATCACAAGATCGTTCACAAAACAGAGGATTACAGATAATCATTATCACACAGCATTTATATAGCACCAACATATTACACAGTGCTGTATGAAGTCGATGATCATTTCACTATCTGTCCCTCAAAGGAGCTCACAATCTAATGTCCCTGCCATAGTCATATGTCATTAATAGTTTAACAGCAATTTGGGGAAAGCCAATTAACCTAACTGGATGTTTAAGGGAGGAAATCCATGCAAACTCCATGCAGATAGGGTCCTGGCCAAGAGTTGAACCTGGGGCCCATTGCTGCAAAGACCAGAGTGCTAACCACTGAGCCACCGTGCTACCCATCAGAACAAACCTGTCAGAATGGATCTTCGTTGTCTCGAGAATCATCACAGATCATCACCTTTTGATACAAATGATTATTTAACAATGCCAGTAATTGTTTATTTTGAATGACATTTATCCAGCGTGTTATCTAGCTTTAGCACCGCCATCTTTATATGATAAACAGTCATTTTATTGTATTTCATCTTCATGCGCTTTGTTACAGAAAGCGGTTTACAGCCCAACATCTATTTACCTTTCCATGAATCATACCAAAATGATATAAAGACAGAGTGAACTAAGGTGACCCCGGAGACACAATGTGGTGTATTTACTTCTGGAAAAAAATAAATATTCTGTTCTTTGGAATAGGTTCATGCTATTACAATGGTACACAGAAACAGACCACAGACATGCAATGACAGTTGCCTGATTTTTATCCGGATTGGGACGTCATGTCTGCGAAAAACACCGCCTGCCAGCTGCCCCAAATGGAAGGCTGAGAAGTCAGAAATCTAATCCCAATTTAATTTAATCCCAATTAAAAAAAATTGCTTTTGTTGTACGTCTGCCCCATCTTCATGGCTTGTATCTTATATATATAGTGAAATGACTATGGACTTTGTAAAGCGCTGCGTAATATGTAGGCGCTATATAAATACTGGATAATAATATTTGGATAATAATAATATGGCTGCAAAATGTTGCTGTTTGTGTTGGGAGTTGCATTAGTGAAGGCAACTGCAACACAAAGCACAGAAATGTTGCACATGCTGGTTGTTCTGCAGTGCACTGGCACCCTTGCATGGCTATTTAAAGCACAAAGTCATATGAGCTGTCAAAGGCATATGTGGCTGCCATGTGTTGCAGTAATTCATGCCTTTCCATGTTATTTTATATAGTTATGGCATATAGGCCTGTGTTATTGCATTGCACTAGTGCAGAGGTCAGCAAGCTTTTTTGACCCTTTTCAGGGGTAGGCAGGAGCACACTAGGCTGGACACTAGGCCGGATCTAATGCCCCCCCCCACCAGGAATGCCCGCTGAAAGGAAATCCCTCCCCTTCTCAATGCATACGGAGGGGAGGGAATGTTCCCTATTTACCTGGTGGCGGAAGTGTTAACGCTGTAAAATTGCGGTAAATAGGGAAGGGAGCCACCACATGGAGGCTGAAGAGCTACATGCGGCTTCGGTAGCTCCGCCGCGGGTTGCCAGCCAGGATTAGGCCGGATTGACCAGGGGGCGTTAGGCTGGGACAAACTACCGCTAGGCTGTATCTGGCCTAAAGGCCGGAGTTTGCCGACCCCTGCTCTAGTGAAAGGGTCTTACTCTGAACAAGCAATAATTTGCATTTATGACTGCACCCCCCAGTCCTAGTGCATAAGGATAGTCAAAGGTGAATCCAGGTCATCTCTAAATGAAAAGTAAAGGCACGCAGCTCATTTTGCTGCTGAAACATATAGGTGTGACCTGGCTCCGCTGCCAAAAAATGTGTAAATTTGTTAATCTTGTTTTATAACCCCAGTCAGACAGCGCTGCCAGAATATGACCTCACTTTCTCAAATGTAATAAAAAATAAAGCTTGGTCAAGGTCCGCCTGGCTGCTGATTGGATAGGGAAACCACTGAAATAGCCAGCCTGGCCCTTTCCCTTCTATCAGCCAGCTGTCCTGATTGGCTTGCAGTGCTGGCCTTTCTGCTTCCAATCTGAATTATGCTGTACAGGGACACAAGGTTAATATAAGGACACACTGGCCAGATATCTAAAGCAATCACTAGCCCATCAATGATACAATAACAAAGCCAGGTTTGGCTGCAATATTCACTTTCTATCTTCCACTGCATGTCCTCTGATGGCCAGCATCCATTTCATCCATTGCCCACTCACCCCAGCAATGGTCCTTGTGACCACCGAGGCTTTCAAATGATAGTAAATCCAACAGCAATATCTAGTATCTAATCTAAGACTGGATTCCTTCTCATTTTGGGCCTGATTTAATAAAGCTCTCCAAGCCTGGAGAAGATACACTTTCATCAGTGAAGCTGGGCGATCCAACAAACCTGGAATGGATTTCTTTTGCTATTTGCTAGCAAATGTTTTGAATTCTGGACCAGATCCATTCCATGTTTGCTGGATCACCCAGCTTCACTGATGAAAGTGCATACTCTCCAACCTTGGAGAGCTTTCAGAAATCAGGCCCTTTGGAGAGATTTTCACCTATTTCCTGTTCCTGCCTTTGGATTAAAAAATTAATGGAAATCATAGGAACACAGACAAAAGAGGAAACCTGCAGCCTCTTGGGATACTTGCATCACATAACCCAGGCTGTGGGGTGCTCCTTCTATGCATGCCCGGCATTGGGTACTGCGTCATCAAAGGTTTTCTGCAAATGTAAATGAACCATCTCATGATCTCATGCATGTGCACAGTGAGATTGGTGTTTGTTTTTTAACATTTGAGAGGCCCATTTGGAAGACATGACACCTGACCTTGCGCATGTGCAGAGAAGGATTGGCCATTGTTGCTGATGTCATCAGGAAGCCAGAAGAAACATGATGGATTTAGGAGATTTATGGCATCATCCAAGGTCACCATCTGCTTTCCAGAGTCTGTACAGCTCTTAGGGTACGTACACACGTCCAATGGTTCAATAATCAGCTCAGGACCGATATCGGACGAGAATCTGGCGTGTGTACAGCGCCCGTCATCCAAATGACCATCCTGGCGGATCCACAGACAATGGACGGCGAACGATCCTAATGCGAGTGAAGAGGGAGAGCGCGCAGCAGGGTGCCTCTCCGTCGTTCTCCCCCTCCCCTCTCCATAGAGCAGAATGGTGCTGTATGTACACCACTCATTCATGCATCGTGCAGTGCATAGTCGTTGGAAAGAGTCGTGAATGATCCTTTCCAACGACTATAATTGCACGTGTGTATGCAGCTTAAGATGAGCTTACAAATCTTTGTGACTCAGATAACCCCCTGCTGCACCCTCCCACCTTCCTACAATGTTATCATGTCACAGGATAGGAGACTTAGGAAGTGTTTCCTCTTATCTGCAGCTGACTAATGACATCATCTCAGCCTAGACAAAGTCACTAAATTCAAACATTTTAATAAAAGCTACATAAATAATACCGATATTTTGTCATTCAGTGGTTCTCATGTAGAGATGCTTAAAGGACCCAGGAGCGGTTATTCACACACACACAGCCCGGAGAATATTTTGACTCTCGTCTGACAGATTGGCAGGATCAATAATCTTGCAAATTAATTCTTCAGTTACTTACGTATCTGTTTACACATTTTAAAATTACTTTTGCAACTTTGTATTAAAAATCTGAGCTTAGATAATTTAACTTTGCATTGATTTTGAATTGTGTTTTGTTTCCAATGACATCCATGATGGTATTTGGGATTCCCATGGTTGGGGAATCTGTCGGTCAGACCCGACGTGTGTTTTGTTTGACAACTGCTTAATTTTATGCCCTGCTGAGCTCATTCCACGCCACCTGCCTAGCAACCCAGACACCTTCCGCTCCAATTCTGATGAATCTAAAAGCCTGGAAGGGGCTTCTATTGGATGTCTGCAATCAGGGGACAATGGCAGCTAAAGAAACATTAAAGGCTGATTAGCTGCAAAGTAACGCAAGCTGCACATGAATCAGTGCTAAATCTATTGATTTTTAATTCAAAGAACTTGTTTGATGCAAATATTGACTGTTGTTTCAAATTCAATCAATCGTACAACCACCCAGCACAATTGATGCACAACAGTTCTTTGATATTGTTTATTTTAATATGACTAAAATACAAATCGAATATTATATTTTTACTCTGTTAATCTTTCCATTGATAAAGATACGCGTGTCTGTGCATACTCCAAGGCTCCATGGAACAGAAATCAATCCAAAACCATCAGATAATTGTTTGATCAACAGATTAGATTTATTATGTCTACATTTTTATTATTATTAATAAACAGGATTTATATAGCGCCAACATATTACGCAGCGCTGTACATTAAATAGGGGTATTAATTAATCGCTTTTCATTCAACCAATTTATGAATCTGATTCTGTGAGATTAATTTATACATTTTGTTCACTTGGTCACCCACCATAACCAGATTTGATACATTGTATACATTGAATTCAATAAGGAAAATGTATGAATGATAAGTAAAAGCTGATAACACATGTTCTAACTGAATCCAATATAAAAACTGTGTTGGTAAAAGATAAGTAAATCTTAGGTGAAAACATGTATGAACTGATCCTTATAAAATGATTGAATAAAATACTTGTATAGTACATGGAAATAATAGTCCTACTTTCCAATGGTAGACCCAAGCAAGAAAATTACTGCCCATATAAAGAATAAAAACCTCATTATCTTTCATTATTTTGGGGGATATGGTATTGTTTGATCAACGTATTATCCTTTTTTGTGTGCTACTTGAATAGTATAAACAACTCATATATAGTCAACCCATAAATCTGAAGTCTCTTAAGAGCAGGTCTTATCAAAATCTCAAATATACTTTAACCTAATATTAAAGTTTCACTATAACATTCAAATCTGCAGCTTTCACTAAAATAATATCTTGTGATCCTACCATGAGGGTCCCTATTGCTTTATATGCCAACGCTAAATCCCTGTCTCTGAAATGTGTTTCCGTGTTGTCACATAGATCCAGTTCAATCACATTAGTGAGACATGATCCACTGATATCTCCATCAAGAAACTAAAACACAAGAAATGTCATACAGCCGTGGCTGACGTTTGCTTGGACAGAAAGTGCATGGAAAGGGATGGAGATCAGATCCTAATGGATGCAGTTACTTCATTTTGTAACCCATTTAAATTCCAATAAAAAAAATGTTTTAGTTTTAGTTGAATCTAATGTAGAATTCCAGCTACAACATTATTTTCAAACAAGGAGAAAATATTACAGAATACATCAGCCACTGACCAGTCAATAGATGTTGTAGAACAGCGGTCGCCAACCTTTCGGACCTCATGGACCACTAAATTCATAATTTTAAATCCCGCAGACCAATAATATGATTTTTTTTAAAAAGATAAATACATTTGTAAAATAATGATCTCCCTAATGGTGCTGACAAGGAATGTGGAGGCTCTGATTCATTGATCAGCTCACGGTTAAATGAAGTATTACTATTGTTACTATTATCATTAGTTGCATTATCTTTGGTATTACTAAAGAAATGCAAAATATTTGTTTGCTTTTTCTCACTCATTACGAGTTTATTTCATTTCGATCTAAGACCAAACAAGAAATGATAGTTATCAAAGTAAAACTTTTTGATGCCATTAAATATAACAGTTAAAGAAAATACACAGGTAAGGTCATACTAACCTAAAAGAGCAACTGAGAAAAAAATAAAATAAAACAATGGGATGAGAATCGGTATTGGCGGAGCGGGTTGACTGTTGTAATGGTGGAAACAATAGTGAAGCGTACGGCTCGGTTGCCTCATACAACTTAATACTACACTGACGTCACGCTGTGCCTCCCTTGTCTAGTACAGTTCCTGAATTTAGTGCAATAAAAAGGGGAAAATTGTCATTTAGAATTTAAGAATTTATTAGATTATTATTTTTGTTTTATTATTAATAAAACATAAAAACTGAAAATAAAGTCCAAATTTTTCTGTGGACCACCAAAATTTCTACGACCGTTGCTGTAGAATGTGTCAACCATCAGGCTTTCCTATCACCCCCTTGTTGCTGAGAAACCTTGGTATGTTTTGTAGCCCACAGCTAAGGATATCACTTAATTAAATCTGTGTGTGTGGAGACCCCATAGACATCATGCAATGTGCTATTCACATGCAAAGCTTGCAGAGCTCTCAGATGTTTGCATTTATTGCAATTCAATGATTCTGTTTGGCAGCTCATTTGTTTATGAATGGTATACAGCTGCAGCTTGTGAACAACACACTAGGTGGAGCTGCAGTGTTTTCTTTTCCTGGGGTGGGGGGCAAGCAGAAAGAAAATGGGGGCTGCCATTTCCATCTAAAGCTATCTACACACCCTGGAAACTTGTTGCTAAAGTTGAACAATGATGATTGTTACAGCATGATAAATCTAGTGTGTATAGCGGTCACCTGATGTCACTTAGTGGATAATTAAACAAACAAGTAGGGAGCACTGCTGTAATTTATTATGGAGGAAGACGCTGCGGGGGGGGTCTCCTGCTCATCTTCCCCCCTTTCCTCTCTATAGTAATGAATGGTGCTGAGTTTACAGCGCTCGCTGGAAGTGATCATATAAAATTGTTTCTTTGACATGCGTTTTGTAGCTTTAGACATGGGCATAAGGAATGCAGATGAATAGCCTGATACACATTGGGCCGGACTTTATTATTATTACTACACAGTATTTATTTAGTGCCATCATATTACACAGTGTTGTGCAAAGTCCATAGGGATGTCACTAACTGTCCCTCAAGGGGGCTCCCAATCTAATGTCTCTGCTATAGCCATATGTCATTAATGTAGTCTAAGGTCAATTTTGGGGGAAGCCAATTAATCTAACTGCATGTTTCTTGGATGAAACCCATGCAAACACTTGGAGAACCTGCAAACTCCATGCAAGTAGGGTCCTGGCTGAGATTCAAACCTGGGACCCAGCGCTGCAAAGGCCTGAGTGCTAACCACTGAGCCACAGACTTATCCAAGCTTCCCCAGACTGGATAATATCATGGGAGAACCTGGGGGATCCATCAAACCTGGCTGCATGAGTTTATTTTTAGATAAAAGTACACAAGATGACTTTGCCATGAAGGCTTGTCCTTATCACCTCCTGTAAATTGAGCATAAAGTAAAAACAATGTTGTCTTTACTTTGTACATTACAAATCCCATCAACCCAAATGAAGATGAACAAAGGCCAGGAGTGACAACAATAGCCCACCTTTCATAAAAGAAGAGTGAGCAATGCCACTAAGAGACAGGAATTGTATTATCAGGTGATAATACAAGAAATAAGTGTGAAAAATGATAAAATAACGCAGCCACCACATCTAATGATGGGTGAACTGCAATATATCCTTCCATTTCTTGTGCATTGCCACAATGTCACATGGCTTTCTAATGGTGACTACAAGTAGGGATTTCAACACGCTTTACACAGGCATGGTTTGCTGTTGTCACCGTCAAAAAACTCATTTGGAAATCATTTGCAGTTATTGCTGGGGGGGCGGGAGATATCTGCATGGAGTCTGCAGGAGATCAGCAGCAGGAGATGCAAGAAGGGATAAATCAAAGGTCTTACCTTGCCAGGGGCTAAAGCTAGAGCAGTGTTAACATCATATAGAAAGAATTAGCAGAATTATTTATATACATACGCAATATGTAGGCTGACGCATTTCGCAGCACCTAGAAAATGTTTTTATATTTTTTTTATAATATTGAATATTTTATAATTTTTTTATATGATCTGGACCTGTATATAACTAATAATAGCCAGATCTAAAGTCCCACTTTAAAAACACAACTTGGGCAGGTGGTTATTGGTATACTAATACAGGTGATGTCCCTTCTTCAATACCTTTTACCTGCCTGATCGGCGCTCAGCTGTCAAATATGTATGCGCATCTCTGCTTCCCTGGCATGTGAATGAACTCCTGCACGCCTGCGCAAAATTTACATCATCTCAGCCTAGCCAATCACGATGGCCGAAGGCAGAACAGGGACCGCTGAG
>NC_092860.1:12990069-13087814 GCF_032062135.1 Pyxicephalus adspersus | reverse complement strand
TAATAACAATAATAATAATAATAATTGCTATATAAATCCAGTTTATTAATAATAATATTAATAATGACAATTATAATAATAATCGCTTTATAAATCCTATTAAATAATAATAATAATAATGGCTATATAAATCCTGTTTATTAATAATAATAGTAATAATAATACAAAAATAATAATAATATTAATGATGATGTACAAACGCAACAATCTTTGCCATAAATTACCACCCTTCCTTTTCTCCAACTTTCTAAAACTTTTGTAATATTCTGCCCCAACTTTTGCATGATTAATGACATGATTAGTGCCCTGCAAAGGAAAATCATTTTTGAAATGTCTTTTTATTTTTTTGGCAATACCCAGAAATTGTTTTCTGCACACAGGTTATATTGCAGTCTTTTTACCATGAGATATGTGATAAATCTGAAATAAATCATGTGATAAAACAGAAACTTGCAAGTTTTTTTGGAAGGGAAGTTTGCAGAAAAAAGGATTTAATGCTCATGACGTTTGCATGGGACTTTCCTTTAACCCCTACTTTGCTGGAAGTGAGCTGGTGGCATGAAATGGGTTAAAGTCCCCCCTCCTCCCCTCCTTTGTACAGGGTAATAATGCATGTCCCAGCTCCACACACCAGTAGATGGGGGAGGATATACTGGGAGTGGAATCGGATTACACATCCTGCCTGGGAAGGGAGAGCCTGACTCACAGGCAGGAGGGAGGGGGAATTTGCTATCTCACTTGCTCATATCATTGCTAAGGGATCACTACTGATTCTAAGGATCTGGGCAATCCACAGGTCTTGGAGGACTTTTGCTTGATTTTGATTGTTTTTGAAGACTTTATTTTGTGGACCATGTGAGGGGGAGACACTGAAAATGGCTGAGAGGTAAGACTGGGCTGGAATCAGTTGGTTTTTGGGTTTGGACTGTACAGCTGATAGTTTGCTTGAAGTTTCACAAGTGTGACCAAGCACTACAGGGGATTGTGTTACCAGCACTTCTGTCCTCCACAGTTGTACATGGAGGGCTGTTTTTGTACAAACTAGATCCAGTGCACTGCCCAAAACTTTTACTCAACTTTTAATCCTAACCGAACTCCCCAAGGTCTCCTGTGGAATTGGTTGCAGACCACACATCCATGTGTTATTAGGGTAGTTGGTTTTATACTGTTGTGTAAGAAACAAGCCATGTGTGTTGTAAAGAATTGGAGGATTGTATTTGTTTAGAATCAGAACTTTGCAAATATTTAACATGTTTAAAAAAAACAAAAATTGGAATAATGAATGGCAAACAAAAACATATGTGGGGTTTATGCTTATAGCAGCAAAAGTAGTGCTGCAATGTCTTTGACAAAAATGGAGTGATTGGTTTATGCACTATTGAGGTTCTTAGGGTATTTATTATTACAAAAAAAGGAAACTTTTTTTCCTGCTCTTGGCAATCACTAAAGAGCCTGTTCACACCTCTACAGGAAAATGCATTCAAATGCTTGCCTGTGTTCAGCAATGGGGCTGTTCACACTTCAACACTGCATTTGGTGCTGCTACTATGCACCCCAGTGCACTGTACATAGGGACATAAATAGGCTCCCTTATTGGATGAGATTGGAGTTTGAAAAGCCTTGAAGTTTTTAGATTTTGCAGCTTTTAGGGCAAAACTGAATGTGTCCTGTGGTTTAATTTTCATGATGATTTTTTTCATGTAATTATGGAATCTGATGCTATACGTACGTTTTTGTGACCTTGTTACTCCAGGTAACTGCACTAGTCTTTATTATTACACAGTATTTATATAGCGCCATCATATTACGCAGCGCTGTACAAAGTCCATAATTGTGATAGATCAAAGCTACCTACACACATTGGTATATCAATCCATGATACTGTACTTTTAGCAATGAAATAATTGTTTACAGACTTCATCAGAGCACCCTACTGACTGCAGATGCAAGATCGTTCACAAAACAGAGGATTACAGATAATCATTATCACTCAGCATTTATATACAACCGACATATTACGCAGTGCTGTATGAAGTCCATAATCATATCACTAGCTGTCCTTCAAAGGAGCTCACAATCTAATGTCCCTACAATAGTCATATGTCATTAATGTAGTCAGAGGTCAATTTTTGGGAGAAAGACAATTAACCTAAATGCATGTTTTTAGGATACTCTAACTAGATTGTAAGCTCTTCGGGGCAGGGTCCTCTCCTCTTCCTGTGTCACTGTCTGTATCTGTCAGTCATTTGCAACCCCTAATTAATGTACAGTGCTGCATATTATGTTGGCTAAAAAAATCCTAATAATAATAATAATTATAGTCTTGCGGAAACCAAATATATCCAATCAGGTTTGGCTGGGCCGATTTGGGCAAACTGTTGCAGAAGTCTATAACATTGGCTTCACCTTTCACACGAACACAAATTTAGGTTGCTATGGGCAACAGCTCTATTTTCTTTTCTGTTGTGTGCTGATATCTGATGCAACAGTTGTGTCTGACTTGCATTTGGCTTAGACACAGTAAGTAAGGTTCATGATAGTAGTTGTAGCTATTATTATTACACAGTAATTATAAAGCGCGGACATAATATGCAGCGCTGTACAAAGTCCACAGTCGTGTCACTAGCTGTCCCTCAAAGGAGCTCACAATCTAATTTCCCTATAATAGTCATAAGTCTTTTATTACAGTCTAAGGCCAATTTTGGGGGAAGCCAATTAACCCAACTGCATGTTTTTGGAATGTTGGAGGAAACCCACGCAAACACAGGGAGAACCTGCAAACTCCATGCAGATATTGTCCTGGCTGGGATTCAAACCTGGGACCCAGCTCTGCAAAGGCCAGAGTGCTAACCACTGAGCCACCGTGCTGCCCTATGAACAAAAGTATTTAAAGAATGGTATAGTGTGTGCGTGTTTGTGGTGCTTTTTAATTGGATAAAGTTGCAGTCCTTATTAGATATGCTTAATATACTCTTTGCTTGTGAATTATAGGCTACGCTGACATTACCAAATTATAGGTTGCATTGAGTTGATGATTATACATTGAGCTTGTACAGCTCATAAATGGTGTCACCAGCCCTCCTCTATCCACACACTGTTTTGGAACATCTACCTTGAGGCTGATGGGTCATGACAGGTTTTTTTTTTTTTTTGGAAAGGGGGGTGTTGATTGCCGCATAACAGCTTTTAGCATTGAATCCTACATATGGGATTTTAATTTCATCTGTGTAGAAACGGCAGCTGCAAAACTGATTAAATGATGGGGAGTGTTAAGTGAGCAACAGCCAGAATTCTGAGGCTGACCATTGTACGTTGTTAGACAGACTTGGATTAAGTTCTTTTAGTCCCTAATTAGACCATCACGCTTTCCTTTTAGAAGTAATCTTTTAACCACTGTTCTGCGTTTTGTTATTGACGGTCTGATTTTATTTTTTGGATGGTCCCAAAATGAATGGACGGGTTAGGGTGAAGCTCCGGGTCTAGATGTGGCCATAGCAGTTAAGGGTAAGAAATGAGGTCAGGTTTTTAATGTTCGGTGTTTGCCTGCTAGTCATCCCGGTGACTGGTTTATAATTATATGTTAATTAGTTGAAGGGGAGCACCGGGGACGTGTGTGCCGGTGACAACTGTCCTCGGCTCTGACCTTTCCCCAATCTGTCCTCTGGTGGGACAAGTGTTTTGGATCAGTGTCAATGGATCTGACCCTTCTTTGCTTTATCCTAAGCTTTAAAAAGTAATTGTTAGTTATAAGTGTCAACTTTTCTCTCTTCAATCCAAAATGTAAAGTTATTGGGCATTACTGACGAGTATGTTCATAGTACTTTGGTCATACTTTGGTTTCTTCCGTTGACCTCCATATAGATCCATAGAATTCTAATATTACTAATATATAGTATTTGTATAGTGCAGACATAAAACACAGCACAGTCCATAGTTGTTACTAACTGTCCCTCAAAGGAGCTCACAATCTATGGTATTGTCAGGTTGGCAGGAAGAGCCGGAGGATGCCCAGGAGATAGGCACTCCTGCAAGTTTTGATATCCCAGTGGACATTTTCTCACACAATGGCGGGCCGATTTCTAATAATCTTTTAGAGGCAAAGCTTGCCTTAGGCTGGGTAGACACATCCAATGGTTCTCGTCCGATAATCGGTTTAGGGACGATATCAGACAAGAATCTGGCGTGTGTACCCCGTAGCCCGTCGTCCATCGTCTGAACGACCGTCCTGGCAGATCCATGGACGACGAACGGTCGAAATGAAAACGAAGAGGGAGACTGCGCAGCAGGGTGCCACTCCATCATTTTCCCCCTCCCCTCTCCATTGAGCAGAACGGCGCTGTATGTACAACACTCGTTCATGCTTCGTGCGGTCCTTAGTCGTCGGAAAGGATTGTGAAAGATGCTTTCCAACGACAGTTATTCCACGTGTGTATGCAGCTTTAGTGACTTTGGTATCCCAACAAAGTGTGTTAATATGTTTTCCTATTGTTATAAACTCATAAAGTATACAGTTATCAGATGCAAAGGGGACACCATTCTAGTAATAGCGGCCTGCTTTTGTCTACAATCCTCGTGGATAAGCCTTCGTACATAGGGTCCGGCTCATGGTGTCAATGGCAGGGGGATGGCATAGGTGAACCATTACAAGTCACCTGGCTTCCAGGTAATCAGAAAAAGGCTATGGTAATAAATTCTGTGTCCATTCTTTGACCTATTTACCCATTGACTTTTTTGATGAGGACAGAGGGTATCTTCCTAGTTTGTGTGGGTGCTTTTGATGTCATGCTGACCTTAAATATTTATAAAGATATACCTATATCTCTCTCATTAGTGTAGGTTCATATAGTGATAGCTACACAATGAGTTTTAAATGTATGAGGTTAACAAAGCAAGAAGAAGGGGTTTAATGGCTATGAACTATATTTATGTATTCATAGTATTTATTCATACATAATTAATATAATAAAACAGTTCAATATAAATATGGTCATTCTCAAACCCATTGTTTCATGGAGACAGGGTTTCCGTGCTATACATAGGCAACTACTGAAAGTATAACTGTATCTATCTCTATCACCTGATGCATTTCGCCTGCATTGGCTTCCTCAGAGGTAAAGCTGGGACATGGATGGTCTACATAGATTAGATGTACATATAGATTGTAAGCTCTTCTGGGCAGGGTCCTGTCCTCCTGTGTCACTGTCTGTATCTGTCTGTCATCTGCAACACCTATTTAATGTACAGCCCTGCTTAATATGTTGGCGCTATGTAAATCCTTTTTAATAATAAAAACAATAATATTGAAATTGATAGATACACATTGAAAATCAGTACATATAGGAAATTTAACAAACCTCAAAAAAGTGATTGTCGTTGGAAATGAACGACCGGCACAGCGGATCTGATTGGCCGATGATCGTTCGCTATCTATCATGTATACAGTGGTTCAGTGATCATGCATGTTTTTGCAATACACTTTCTCCTTTACATGTCACTTCTTGCATCGTTCAAACAATTGTATGTGTACGTTATTGGTGGATCATATTTGAACGATCGTAGTGTTACAGCATGTACAGAATTGTGCACAATACAATTGTTCAAATATAACCGTGCATAATCGTTGATCGTTCCTTTTCTAAGGATAATTATTGGAAGTGTGTACCTAGCTTAAGGTTGTCTCCATCATGCTGAGCTGCGGAAGCATCCCGTCAGTTGTGGCTGATTTTGTCTTGATTTATTTGATTTATCACATTATAGGACATAGTACTTAATATATATGAGCACTAATACTGTGTGTGTTTGACTATAGCAACCAGCTAAAGTTATTATATATATATATATATATATATATATATATATATATATATATATATATATTGTTCCATTGATGCCACAAGTGATAAATAAAAAATGCCATTTTGTTGCGTTCTGGTTGTCTTCATAAAACAAGCACAAAATGCTCATTGTGTTATTCGACACATGGGGCCCTTTTTTTAAAAACTCACAACTACCATACTTCCTGTTTCCTGCAGACCGTCCTTTTACTGTAAAGCTAATCTTTGTTGGCTCCTGAGGGAAAACACATGACAGACAAATATGGCCGACAAGTCGCTCAAGCCATCAGAAAGCATGGTTACATCCTGTTCATGTTGGAGCTTCTCTTTGCAAAGAAAAAAAAAAGTGATCTGCAACAATGATTTTCTGAACTGACCACATAACCCAATGTAATGCCAGAAAAAAAGAAGTTTTAGCACAACTTGTTTTTAAGATGAACTCTAGGATGACGTCTTTTTGTACCTAAACTTCCCCCTTTGCATTATCAATATATCATTACTTTGACCATAATAACTTTTTTGGTATCTGTTTCCTTACTTGTGGCTTTTTGTAATATTATCTGTTTGTTTGTAGCAGGCCAGCAGTTAATGAAGTAACAGTAAATAATTCATCCGGGTGATGACTTCACCAGAAACTATTGTCATTACCTGATTGTGATCTAGATTTTTATAAACCTATGTCACAGTTTTTAATTAGCTTTTTAGACTTGATCCCGTACCAGAAATATTTTCAATTTACCAGTATGTGTTAAAAAAGGTGCAAGTTATCTAGTAGCTTTCACAAATGTTTTTGTAAGCCCAGGAAACCCTGGAACATTTGCTGACAAAATGACAACTTTTGACAAATGGACCAGCTGCGCAAACTCCAGGGACATTAACTCTTCTGGTGTAAGGGGGAAGAAGTGTTCTACATAGGAATGGCTGACATATCTGAGAGTGAAAGGGGTTAAATGGCTTGTTGTTAAGGGCAATACCAACATTTGTTCAGATAAATAAGGGTCGTTTGGCCATCACAGTTCAGAGTGCAAAGGACATCTTTCAAGTACTATAAGTATTTTTTGTATATACAAAAAAGTAATTGGTTTAATTGAAACTGATCTGAGAGGCACATATTTCTCAAGGAACCCCTAGAACCTTTGGAGGAACCTTAGGGTTCTATGGAACCCTGGGTGAGAATGGCTGCTCCAAGGAAAGGTTCAAATCTGCTTTGAGACCAAGAGATCCTGCAAGACTCCGTGCTGCTAGCACCATGCTAGCCTTTCTGTGACACGTGAATGTCTGCACGTTTAATTTTACCGCTCACTGCCGCCCCTATTCATTCCCTATGGTGCTGCCATTGGTAGATGCCGCATAGTAGCGGTTCCGTGGCATGAGGAAGCTGTAAACGCATTGCAACCTTACAACCAGTATGAACATAACCTGTTGCTGTGATCTGTATGGGTAAAACATAGGTTCCCTTTTAAAAAGAACATAAATAGAGGTGCTGCTATTGTTGATGACTTGGATCACCGACCTGGATCAAACATGTAGGATCGAAAGTCTAAAGCTGCGTACACACGTGCAATAATTATCGTTAAAAACGAACGACTAACAACCTTTCATCCGATAATCGTTAACATAAAAAGTGCACAACGATGCTGATGGAACGAGGATTGTCGCTGGAAACGAATGACGACGATCATTCGCTATCTATAATGTGTACGGTCGTTCAGTGATCGTGGATGGTTCTGCAGTACACTTTCTCCTTTACATGTCACTTCCTGCATCATTTAAATGTATCTAGCGTGTGTACATTATTGGTGCACAATATGATCATTCAAAATAATTGTGCAAATTTGTTAGTCGTTCGTAAGCTTAACTTATTTGCACGCTTCTTGCAGATCATTCAATACGTAGGTAGGGTGATGAAAGCCTAACAATATACACTTTTTACAAAACCAAGTCTTCAATGGCACTTTGCATGCATTATGCTCACCGATATAATAACTAGGTGGTAAAATATTGTATTTTCCTATCCAGAGGTCCCCAACTAGCAGGATGTCGTGTGTTTGCTTTTACATGCTTGCTTCTAAGTGGATGCTGTTGTCTGACAGTCCATAGCTTAACATCACAGTTTGCTCATAGTGTCCTCTATAAACCACCATCTCCCCAACCTATCACTTTGGCAATAAAATGCCTCTGTGCTAATTGTTTGTGGAGTGCTATATTTTATTGTTTTCTTTATAGTTAATGTAGTAATAAAATATTCAGGAACTTGCTGGTACAGCAGAAGTATAATACTGACCACATCCAAATGATAGCCTGACACAGATAGCACCCAATGCTTTGCCTATGTAAACATCTAAAGGTGACATTCTTATAAAGTCGCATTTGTTTGGCCGGCCTTACAGTGTAATGTTTACAAAACCTTATGAGGAATTTAAAGAATATCTAAACACAAGAACAAAAATTATTCCATTACTGTTTACCAGTTTGCAGATATGATTGCTATGTTTATTTTTCTTTATATGTTTCTATTTTTTTCTACCTACCTTTTTAAATTGAAGGAAAAGAGTCAGAAACCTCCTATTCCCCAATAGAGGGTAGGAGTTCTGTAGTCCTCAGAGATAGCTGGGATTAATGTAATGTGAAGTATATGCAGAAAGAGCAGTAAGTTATCAGCTGACAAAGTTTCTGCCAGCACCAACACATTTTATTTGCATTTTTTCTTCACAGCCCCTTTTTAAAATTGATTTGGTGAAAAGCTGGAACTCTCCCGATATCACCATATCTGTGCTAAAATCAAAACTTAATTGGATTAATAATAATGACAAACTCACTGCATTCTTAAGGACACTTTGTGTATTTTTGAACTCGCATGGAATGCAAATGTATCAGTGAGGACTACCCCCCCCCCCCCCCCTCCTCCAGTGTTCTCCCCGGCCCCTTTTAGCTAGGTGCACCGCCCGGCTGTTTTTTAGGTATTACTTAGGAGTTGGGTCACAATACAGGGCTGCCACCCACCTACAATTTATTAACACCTGGCTTAAAAATAGGCCTGGGTTGAGCACTGCCTATAATTAAATAATGATTTCAGATAGTTCTGCCTTGTTTTGGATCCCCCTGTAATAATAATCAGGGCTGTAAACCTCTGTACGTAGAAATATCATGTTCCTGTTAGGTAGAATGCAATGTGTACCTGTATATTATAATGTAGATCATTAAGGAAATGAAATGAGGAACTATACCCATGAAAGAGATTTAGATATTTTGCATTTTTGAACTGATTATGATGGTCCGTGCACACATTTACCTTTACCTCTGAAGCCTTCAGTACTGACTTCTTCCTGAAAGTCAGAGCATTCTGACTCCCTCCTGTCGCCATTTATTATTCCTCAGGCACAAGTATTTTATTGTAATCGGTATTTACATTAGCATCTTGGGTGACGTGAGGGCTCTACCTATATACCTGGGGTACCTGTTTTACCCAGAAAACATATTTAAACCTTTATGTTTGAGCTCCGGTTTGCATCTACAAGTTAGTTGCAGTTTTTTGTATTGTCTGTTTTTGGTGATCTGGTGTGAAATTTTAGTTCAAACATGTGTTTAGCAATTGAAATGTTGCAAGCTGCTTTTTTGCCCATCTGAAATGAGTTTAATGGCATCCAACTGATGAAACTTTAGGATAAGATTGTGGGTGTCTCTGTGGTCTATGGGTACCAGGAGAACTATAAAGAATCTGTACTTTGGCCCTGCACAGCATTAAAAGCAGAACTAAATCTGTACAACTCGGCACCGCCATTTATGTATTTATTTTTTTTTTTATTTTTTTTATTTTTTTTTTTACTTCCTCTCCTACAGACCATCTAAGACTACTTTGATTGTAATTGGTGGCTGTGCATGCTTAACTTAGCCTTGATGGAAGAAACCTAGAGAGTATAGGCAGGTAAGTCACATTATTGCAGAAGGGACATTGGCTGTCCTTTTCTGCAATATTGACCTACCTGATCATGCAAAGTTATTAGTGAAATCCCATCCTCAGCAGTACATACATTTCCTTTACTTCTTCACTGCTTGAAGTAATCCCTGGCCAGGGTCAATGTTGTAGTTGGAACTTGCACATGGCTGAATAGTGTGTCCCCAGGTAAAAAAGCTTAACCAATCACAAAGCACAAGAACTGTCATCTGAGAGAAAGGTGAGTGAGACATGTTGTCTTCCGAAACTGGAAGTACTGAGATTTTGGTTCTGGAGGCTAAAAAACAGTGAAAATGAATCATTTTCTTTTGGTTAAGAGGATATTAAAGTAATCCTGTGGCTTTGCTTGAAGTGCCCTTCAGACCTATGTTTTAGGACAGAGGTAGGGAAACTCCAGCCTTTAGGCCCGATACGGTCTAGCCAGTATTCCAGTCCAGCCTAACGCCCCCCTAGTTATTTATTGTTGATCCGGCCTAATTGAATTGTTGCGTTATCGTGAGTTCCTGCGATATCATTGATATCCCGCACAGTAACCCCAAATACAATGCCTAAAGAGCAGAAGCAACGTGTAGCTACCAGTCTCCGGAAGGTTGACCTTGAACTTTTTGTCTTCAACGCCGAATGGACTGATGAATTATTCTTCATCCAAGAGGCAACAAAGCCCTGTGTTTAGTGTGCAACGACACCAACAGCACTTTCAAGCGGTCAAATCTTAAGGGGCCAAGCATGTCCTCATCTACAGAGACTACACCGCGGATGAGCGAAAGACTGAGGCTGCTCTCTTGCAGTCACGGTTGGAAAAAACCTTTCCTTGGACACCTTGTTTCTTCTGGCCTAGTGTGCCTTCTTGACCTCCTGAAATGGCCTAGTAGTCCAAAACGTTTGCCGACCCCTGTATTAGGATATAGCATTGGGCAAAACGCTTGTTGCATGTAATTGTATTTTCCCGTTGAGGTATTAAGTTGCAAAATACTGCACCACTATATTTATAAATGTTTTCCCCAATGATTCACCAAAATTTTACCCAATTTTCAATTAGAAAATGTGTGAATTGGCTTTCTCGTTTCTAATTGAATCCAATGTGAAACGTTTTAGGGGAACATTTGTAACTTGACCCCTTAAGGTCTGCAGGGGCCTAACGCTTCCTTAAATAAGATATTCTTAAATATATTTGGCAGCTATGAAACGCCTTTCCTTTGTTCATGTTTTGATAAATGGATCCTGGTCTTTGTTTTGCACTTGAGTGCCCTACAGGTCCTCCCGTAACCTAGTATTATCTACACGTACACACATCTACAGAGCAATGGGAATAGAAGACGTTGAAGTGGAGTTGTGTTCAGGGTCCAGTCAAACCTGTCTAGAAGGGTCATCTGGTTTTAGTCTTAGAATTTTTTTTTCTCAGACTTTGCCTGAAGGAGAGATTCACAGAAGTGATTTAAAAGGAAACATGAGCTTTAACTTGCCCAAATGTACAAATAATTAAAAACAGGTCGACAAACACATTGTATTCTGTTAGCGGCCGGAGGAAGTAATTAAGTGGACACTGACTGAGGTGTTTATATTAATCACTTAGGGGTCAGTTCACCAATTTTTTATATCTAGGTAGAAGTCAGGGGGTTTGGTCTGGCTTCTTGTAGCTTTTATGCTCTCCACTGTCTACCTACAAATATCACAAAGAGTGCTTTTGACTGTTCTTTTTGAATTTTTGCTGCAAAATGAGGCATGAGGAATGTCTATATTAGGGCAGAGGTGGGATCTCCAGTTGTTGTAATTATTAATATTATTCACTTATAACCTTCTCCTATGTAGGACTGCAAGACTTTTCTAGAGCTGCCCCGACTCTCTGGATTGGTCTTCCTCGTCCTATTCGGCTTGCTCCTACTTTATACCCATTAAGAGTACTCATCTTTTTCAAACTTGCCTTCCCATCTTCTTTGGTCTCTTAAAACCCTTACTACTTTTCACCCCATCCCTATCTAGCCCACCAGTTTTTATGGATTGGCTTTCCGCTCTTTCAATCATGGAGGATCACCATCACTTGTGGGCATTGCCACAGCTCCATTTTCATTATATGTGATTGAACCAGTATGATTTCCTTTAGCAACCAATCGAATTCACATTCTTGAATATAAAGGATATGAATGAGAGATTGATGGGATGTACAAAACTCGGTTCACGCAGTCCATAGTAAACATCTACAGGAATAAAAGAGTGAAGAGCAGTGTGCCTCGTAGTGAATTCCTGCGGCTTTGTGGCTCGGTAACATGTTGGGTCTTGTCTATAGAATACACCTCTCTCGTCCTGTACTTTCTTGTTGAGAACATTATTTCCTTATGGCAGATAATCTTGAGATAAATACAGTCCTATACTAAAAGATTCAAGTTTTTTTTGTCACTCCAGCTGTGTGTGTATTCACCTTCTTCATTCCAAGTTCAAAGACGGTTAGAAGAACAGCGGGACTGCAAATAAACATAGGAAATGGATTGATCTTTATCAAAACAGGAGCATATAATTCTTCTCCATGGGTGCAATGTATTGTTGGGGTTGCCCTTCAAAATAGATTAGTGTTGGGGAAGCCTTTGTCATACGTATCTGACTATTCGTTGTGTTCAGATGGATGATCCATTCACCAGCTGTATAGACTTCATTGGGCGTGTGATCGTCCGTTCATGTACGACGTACCACACTCCAGTAACTAAAACCACAAAATGTCCTAACTCTTCCATTTTCTTACGACCTGTACAGTCCTGCTGGGGATTGTTCACCATACAATGTTTCAGATGAACACATTCATATAACTGGTCCTCAATGACGACAAACTACAACATAACCAGATTTCAGTGGTCAGTGAAGGGCGTTTGATCAGCTGCTTATCAGCGGTCATCATTTATTACACACGTCAAGTGGATTAGTGAATGAGTAGATTATCATTCACTGAGTATGGGTGCGATTGGGCAATATCAAGGAGTATGCATTGAATAGTTTTAACTTTTTTTTTTTTTCTTTAAAGCAGAATAAAACCTGCAATACCTACCTGCTCCCATTCCCCTGCAGGGTTCCTCCATCTTTGACTTTCTTCTCTTCCTGTAGACAATATTTGGTGATCTTGATTGGCCGAACTGGGATGACTTAACTCATTCCCGACTCATGCAGGGGAAGCCAGAACTGCCTGGTATCTTGGTACCAAAGCTGATCTTGCACATGTGCAACCCAGCTTTTTGCCAGATACCCAGAGCGATCAGGCACGTAGATCGGATTATTGCAAAAGGTACATTGCCTGTCCCTTGCTGCAATAATAACCTGACTGATCATGGATTCTTGGAACTTTAGTTCAGCTTTATGGTGCTCCTGTGCCGGCAGTCAACTTAATGGCACTAACAAAATTATATTATCTCCAACTGTCCAAAACACCGCATGAAGCCCACTTCTCCTGTACTTCAATGCATTTTCACTGCAACGATCATAATGAAAGTGAAGGGGAGAGAGCGTATCGGGAGAACGATGGAGCGGCCCTCTATCACCATAGAGCTAAATGGCACCGTATGTACAGCGCTCGTTCATGCACCATCCAGTTGTGAACGATCCTTTCGAATGACAATTATTGCGTACCCAGCCTTATGTGTATGTGTACCCAGCCTTAGAATGGTGGGAAATTGGAAACCTATTGTAGGATCTAATCCTAATGGCCATTGTCACTGGCAATAAAAATGATAAAAAAAAAATCTATATTATTCTGTTCTCACTAGAAAATAAACACAGAATATCATCAGATATGGAGCATTATTCTGGTGACGGACAAGGAGTTTCTCACATTGGTGACATTTTCTTACCTACAAGACCAGAAGTGAAAAAAATCTCCTAAATCCTGGCAGAAGATTTAGCACTTCCTTACTGTAGAAAATAAAAATTGTGGATATTTTTTACAAATATGTTTATTTTTCATTGTTTTTATAAATGATAATAGGTTTGAAGTGTGTGTACTAAAAATAAAAGCTTACATGATTTGTTCACCCAGTTCTGTTCACAATTCTTATTCTAGGTTTTTGTTATGTAAGCAGTGTGGTGGCATAAGATCCCAATAAAGCCGATGAGCTTATTTAGGTATTGGAAAGGGTGTTGCCGAAATCTCATCTTATTAGCAGTGTGTTGAGGGCAATTATGTGTGTAATCTACTAGGTGGAGGAGGGGTTTGCAATGTGTATTGCATTTTTTACGGTCTGAAGACTAAGACTGAATTAAAAGCTTAATTCTTATTAATTATAGGAAGACTATGGTCCTTATTCAAACAAGCAAGCTCTACAAAACTCAATGCATGTGCTTTTAAAGTAGTCTTTCTGATGTTGTATCTTTTCCCATACTAACTTTTGTACACCTGCTTCTATATACTTGCCCTATACACCTAAATCTTTATAAAACTACTGTATACTGTATTTCATAAACTTACATTGTATACTCCTTTTTTCTATATAACTACCCACTGTATATTCTACTGTATAAACTTACTTATCTTTTATATTCTTTTACCTCCCGGGTGGTATTCCTAAGTGTGGCTCGAGGTTAATTTTCAGTTGCAAAAGCGGTAACCCCAAGCCATACTCGGGTTGGCATTGTCAAAAAGACTTACCTGGTCCCCACGAGCCTGTGGCGTTCTCTGACGATGCCCGCCTGGCATCTGTGTCCCCGGGCCTTGCGTCCCTGGCATGATCAATGGGACGCGTGAGCATGCGGCGGTGCATGATCTGGCGGGAAATTTAAACTCTCTGGATCCCTCTTCCTCGTTCTCTTCGGCTTGCTCATACATCCCTATGATCACTATATTGATCTACCGTATATACTTACCTGACTCAATTTCAAGATGTTTGTTTTGACGTGTAATACTTATTATTTATCTTCTTGTTACCTTTGCTGGACATACTTTCGTGAGCTGAAAATCGTTTGAACTAGACCCTGGTTTAGACAGATTTCAGTGAGTTATTCCTAAGAATTACCTACAAGAACCTACGATATAAAACAACAAATTTCCATGCAATGTATTTCCATGCACTAATCGGACTGCCAGGGAGGTTTAATGTTTACCATATTCTATATACATACCTACTATACACCATATTCTATATACATCAGTGCTCAACCCGGAAATTTTTTTTAAGCTGGGTGGGAAGAAATTGTTGGTATGTGGAAGCCCCTGAATTGTGACCCAACTCATTAGTAACCACTCAGAAACAGCCGGGTGGATGCTGAAAAGTGCTGGGTGGTGCACTTGCTAAGAGGGGCTGGGGAGTAGTACACTGTACCTAATTTACACCTTATGTATTCTATCTGTTACAAGTACAGAAAGATATTTGGTGATTCTGCCAGAAATGTACATTATTAGTTGAGCTGACAACATTGTGCCCTTACTGCACTGAAATCCCATGCAGTTGCCCATTTCCATTGTGCATTTTCTATTTCTAACTGTGGACTACAGAGCATCTCTACCCTCTCATCATCCTCATAATATAAAAGGTTGGTGCTCTGTACTATGCCAGTAGATTATTTGGTAGGGCTGGCTACACAGCTGGGACTTTTAGTGCATTGCAGTGGCACTCCGTTGTCCACTAATATAGAAAAATAGGAACTCGATGGATTTCTTGGGGCAGTTTTAGAAGGCAAAACTTAGAAATAGAATTGCTAAGGTCTACTAAATATTACTTGTAATTTGCCCAAACACCTTTAGGCCCTCTGTACACAATGCGCAATAATACAACACTCTGTGCAGTGAAGACCAGTTATGGCGCATTGCTGCGTATTGGAGTTGATTTCAACCAATGCATATTAAGGCAACACTAGCCAGGAGAAACATAATTTATTAGGTGTATGAAATGCTAGCAATTATTTGTTTTTTGAGTCTATTAAATATACAATTTCAAGTTTTTACAAAATCCTGGTGATCCTACCAGAGATCCAAACTGTAAGAATATCTCAAACAAGATTATCAGGAATAATATTAGGACTGCAGAACATCTACCTCACTATGCTATAGGGGTGAGGGAGATAATCATACTCCTAACCCTATCCTAGGGTGACAATACCACTTCTCCATAGAGAGCTTTGTCACCCTAGAAAACAATATATCTGATATTCATTTACTGGTAGAGAACCTTCCAGGTCCATGTGTTGAACCCGCAGTAATAAATTCTCAACCAGCGAATGATTTGGTGAATGTCTTTATAAATAGACCTCATAGCGTTAAATGTTATTTTTTTTCCTGCATCTAATTCAGCCCCTCCATGTGTTTATTATAGCAGAAATAATCCACCTTGTCCTGTAGCTTTGTATTACTTTAAGTATCTGGAGTAGTCACTCTATCGGCAAGTCGCTCTTGCCTTTTAACGTTCTTCCGAAAACATTTTCTAAACAAAGTAGAGGAGAGAGGGACGCTGTCCGTTGAGATGTTTGTAAAATGCGCGTTCCTGGCACAGGATACGACCTTCGAATGTGTTGGAGCCGTTCCCAGGGTCTCTCTCTCCGATTTGTCTTCTGGCTGGAGAGAAGCCTAAAGCTCGGAGTAAAAGAAAGGAAATTGGGCTATTTGTGGCTTTTTAATTTATTTATTTTTAATCCCAGCTTGACATTTTGTAATAGGGAGCATTAGGTACAATCATGTACAGATGGCCTACGGAGGAACATTCGTAGCTCATTTCTTTTCCAATATTAGTTGATCCTATTTTCATACCTTGTAATGCGATGGATAAGCACTGTGCCACCGGCAATGTATTAACATCATGGGAGGTTGAAGTAGATCTTCCAGGGTGACAGACTTGCCGAGCAAGGGATTTTCAGAGGGAGCCAGTCCAGACCGAAATCTAAGAGCTGCTGTTGCAGAGTAGTCATTGGTGGTGCAGGTTCTGGGGGGCCATCATCATATTTGCTCACAATATAGTGAATAGTTTATCCAGCACATCCAGATATAACCAGAAACATAACCTGCTAACTTGTACAGTGGATAAGGATGACCACCATGGAACTTGTTCTTGTAAAACAAAGTCTGCAGTCTCTGCTTTTAGACACAGAAATCCTATTCTGCTTTACAGCTGCTCACACAGTGAAAAGAGAATATAATTCAAGTTTGTGTACAACAAATGTCTTTGCAAAGCTAGATACGGCCTTGTAAAAGTAGTGGTGGTGTGCATAGAGCAGAGCGCCAACTACAGGCTGCCAACAGAAGGCTGCAAGGGGGCAGATCCAAGACCACTGACCCTGCACAACAATTAAAAGCAAGAGTCGTATAACACTTTTCCTTTCTGCAGGAGTTTCCTGTATGAGTTGTTTTATAATGGATTATTCAAGGAAGAATACACATGCCTCTTGTATCTAAACAATATTTGTTAAACCCAGATTTTCACTTACATGGAATGCTCTGATTGTTGGTATCCAAACACTCTGGTAACACTTAAGCCTGTGATTGTGCAAAACAAAGACCCCTCTTTTATCACCAGCCCAGGCATGTGTTCACCAATCATAAAATAAATTCCCACTGCAGCCTAGGAAGTATTATTGCTGCTATTGTGTTCTACAGCTGAAGTCAATGCCTAGCAAGAGACGTCCTTCATTTTGAAAACCCTGCTGGATGTGCCCACAAGGATTCCAGAAAAAGTGTAAAACATTTGTGGATTTTCTCTCTTAAGCGTTAGATAGTTTTTGGATTTCTTTAATAATTCATGTTCCATAGTGCTGCTTTTTCAATAAGCCCAGATATGTGCATGTATAAATGTCCATTTGCATACAGAATGTCATGTTTAGCAAAGAACAGACATTCCTCTTCCTGATCCCTGTTCCCTGTCTGCACCCTGTTTTGGTTAGCAAAGTACTGTGAACACCGATTTAACTCCTTGCATCCATTATAATATAAACCAGGAACTATTTTATTTCTGCAAACTTCTCTATTTCATAGGAAACCGTGTGCCAGACTGAGCGCAATTTATTTAAGGGGTGGCATTATATCTTCTGGGGGCCACAACTACCTATTAAAAATGAAATTTTATCCCTTTGGTAAATGTTGTGCTAATAATTATTTTTTCATAATAAATGCAACCTTGTCTTGATCAAAGGAGCTTTTGCTGACATATTCAGGTGCAAAGTAATCTAGGAAAGACAACTTTTCCATACCTTTCAACATGGGCGCATTGGTTCATATTGAGCTCCTGGGCCCTATTAAAACCAACTATGGGGTACTATATACACATGCTGGCTATAGGGGTTACGCATTCTGTGTTAATGACACCCCAATGTAAAGACGTGCTTTGGTCAGATCACATCTGGAATATGCAGTCCAGGATTGGGCACCAGTTCACAAAAAGGACATTGTGGAATTGGAGGGAGTGCAGAGAAGGGCAACTAAACTAATAAAAGGAATGGAGGAGCTCAGCTATGAGGAGAGATTAGCTGAACTGAATCTATTCTCCCTTGAGAAGAGACATATGAGGGGGGATATGATCACCCTGTATAAATATATAAATGGTCCATATAGAGAACTCTCTTCCCAATTATTCACTTTGAGACCATTACAAAGAACAAGAGGGCATTCTTTGCGTCTGGAGGAAAAGAAGTTTATTCTCCGGATAAGGAAGGGATTCTTCACTGTAAGGTGTGAAAATGTGGAATAGGCTCCCTCAGGAAGTAGTTTCAGCAACTACTATAGATTGCTTTAAGAAAAAGCTGGATGATTTCTAGAAGTACAGAATATAACTGGGTATTAAGGCTTTAAAGTAAAAATAACAGTGGCTGTTGATCCAGGGAACATCCCATTGCCTCATGGAATCAGGAAGGAATTTTTTTCCCCTGTTGAAGCAAATTGTACCAATTTTTTTTGCCTTCCTCAGGACCAACTATGTCTTATAGGGTTTTATATCTGGGATATGTTTATTTTACTAGTGGTTGAACTTGATAGATTTATGTCTTTTTTTCAACCTGACATACTATGAATAGACCCTGGGGGTTTAAACTGAAGAATGCACCCATATTGGAGCAAACTACAATTGCAGATTAATCCATATTGAGCATCGCAGTCCCAAATATATATTAGAGGTGGGAGGGAGAGTCTATTCTTGAGTATGCCTACATAAGTCTTTGTTTTCTTTTAATACATTAGTGGCAAAAAAATGAAAGATGAATATGAAAGTTTGAACACAAATATTTTTTCATTACTACTTGCAGCCAGCATAAGTTTACATTCTACATGAAAATTTGCTATCTTGTGCTAAATGTACAAAATGCAGCCTGTTTCCATCTGAAGCAACATCACAAAGTATACAAAATCTGCAAATGACCTAACCATGGCTGCTTAAGTTAAAAGTTTATTAGGATTGTGATACTTGCATATTTGCTATAGTTTGGACTTCTTCTGGTAATGGTTCCCTGTGTATAGAAGTTGGGTCGGCATTCTTGCAGAGTAATATCTGACAAATCTGCTTGGGGTACATTTATTTTTAAGAGCCCCCTGGCCTTGCATTTGCTTTTGTGACTCTTGACATATACATTTACTGTGGCTCATATTTCACCTTTTATTATCCTTGACATCTTGTTCCTGATCTCCATAACTGCTGCACAGAAGCAGTTTGGCCCGGACCACAGGTTGATGCTTCCTGATCAGTTGATGGAACGGGCCGTAGATTATTGTACTGCTGGCCAGGAAGTGGTTAAAATAAGTGAAAACAGGAAAATGCTCACAATGTGCAGATGGATTTAGGGAAATTCTGCAATTACTGCTGATGGCAGCTCTTTAGAAGAAGTAGTTTTCCGTCCAGACACATGGGGCTCAACCTTTAACCTACTGAATCCATCTCATTACGACAGGGACTCTTTCCTGCCAGTAGATTTGGTTCTTGCTGGGCTTGTGATGGAAAAGGTTGTGTTCTTGGCGTCTGGTCTTTCTTAGACAGCAGCCGGCTTCTAATGCAAGGATTCCAGCCGAGTTCTTGTTTCTAGACAGATTTTTGGCTGTGTTGTCCAAAGTCTTGGAGCAGTTTTCTGCAAAGTGACCAGTTTGCCAGGATGAGAATACATCATAACTAAATGCAAGCGCTGAGATCCCCAAGCTATGTAAATCTGGCAAGTGGTGCGAAGCCTCACCATAAGGGAAAAGGGGAGAAAGTCATTCTGTTAATGTTTGTTTATAATACACAGAAATTTTTAACCAAACAAGGATGCCTAAAGTCTAACGTGTATTTTTTCAATTTGCATTCCCTCTCCCTGTATAATTAAAACTCTTTCCCTGGCAGTCTTGTTAGTCTCTGAATGAGCTTTGGTTATCTTTAGGGTTGCATGATATCATTTAATTCCCTTAATTTGAGCCAGGGGTATTATGAACCTGCTCTTTGGGGCCACACTGGACTTTTGGTAGTTCAAATGCAAGTTCAAGTGCAAATCAAAATCACACAAAAATTGCTTGGTGCTCCAAAGGTCAGTACTTATATCATAATGCAAGTATGTTAAAACTTTCATAAAAATGTCATTCAGGCAATTGCCAAAGTCAAAATATATCCCCACCCCCTACCATACAGCTGTCAAATGCCAGAAATTGCGGTTGACAAAGGCCCAGAGGCTTTCTCAATCACAGGGCCTGCACTTTCTTGGAGAATTTTAATTAAAATTTAGCTTGGCTCAGCCTAAAATGTTCCTAACTGTAACGTAACCCAAAGTCTAAAACCTGAATGGGCACCAGAATGATTGATGGATAAAGTTGTTTCAGCAATGGAATCCTAGTGCCGATTATTGTCTGTTTGCATATTCTTCATAGAGCTGAGTGAAGGTAATGCCACATGCAGTCTGTTATGCTGCAGCCATAAATCTTGAGTTTTTTCCCTACCCATGATGTCTAAATCAAATCACAACATGGAAGGCCCCTCGTATTCTTTACTACGGGGAGCTCCAAATGCCTGTGCAGTGCACAACTGCAATTTGATTCCTTCCATTTGCTTTACAAATGTAGCTCACCATTTGCTTACAAAGTGACTCCTTATTAAAGGAGTCCTCTGCATTTTCCAGGGCAAATGGATTCCTTGAAGTATGGTCAGTTCTATATTGTGTGTGTAAGTACTTACTTTTGCATAAAGCTTTGCTTCCCTCCTACTTTGAACAACCTTTTCAACATGGGGAACCCTTAAAAAAAAAAAAAACTTTCAGGTCTTTAGGGAACCGCTTCTATAATTACTATATCCCACCTTAGTGTGGTGGTCAGTGGGAAGAATTCCTCTTACATTGCTGCCGTTCTTACAAACAGCCAAAAAAGATCATTGGTGTTAGTTAAACTGACCTGAGAGGGACAAATTGCTCAAGAAACCCCTAGCAACCTCCACGGGAAGCCTATGGTTCCATGGAACCCTGGTTAAGAAACCACAGCGATGTCCAGGTATGTTCTAGAGCAGAGGTCCGCAAACTTGTTCAGCCACTAGGCCATTTATGGGGTGGGCAAGAGCCCACTAGGCCAGACTCTGCCCTAATGTTTCTGCCCACCCACTAGGAACACCACCCCCTGAAAGGAAATCCCTCTTTTCCGTATGCATTGCGGAGGAGATAGATTTCCCTTCAGGGGGCGTTCCCTATTTACCGCGGTGGCGTAAGTGTTAACGGCGGCCGCCGTAAATAGTGAAGGAAGCCACATCACGGAGGCTCAGGAGCCGCATGTGGCTCCAGAGCCCTGGCGGTAGTTTGTTCTGGCCTAATCCAGGCTGGCATTAGGCCGGATCCGCCAGGGGGTGTTAGGCCGGGACAATCTACCGGCCAGGCCGTATCTGGCCTAAAGGCCTGAGTTTGCCGAACTTTGTTCTAGAGTGACTGCTTTTTTTTTTTTTTCTTGTCTCCAAACTATACTCTTGCATTGCCGCTCTGTCCTAGGGGCTTCAGGTATAGCCAATAGGTGGCTGGCCATTTCTGTAGGTTGTTCCACCATTGTAACCATTCAGAAGACCACCATAAGCGATGATATGCAACTGCTGCTGGTGTATGTAGATCATAAGTGGCTTTCAAGAGGCAGGAAGAGAGTAACCGCGCCAATGAAAACCATTATTTCTAAAAGAAGAAAAAAAATAATTTTTTTAATACACAGTTCTTTGGCAAATGAATGGTCACCTAGATGCTAACTCCTACTTTTACAGTGTTGACCTCCTTTTGCCAATCTTAATGTCATTAAAAAACACAGATATGACATGATTCTCCATGGCAGGAGTCTCCCAACAAAATAGAATTTAGGATTACCTATGGATGGCATACCATTTTAATGCCATGGGCAGCAGGGGAGATAAGTAATTAGTCTTTTCCTGGTGTGTACATTTCATTTTTTTCTGTCTGGATCCCTTTAAATGGCGAAATGCCTTAGGCCACGTACACACTCGTTAGATTTTTATCGTTAGAAAGGATCTTTCACAATCCTTTTCAATGATTAAAGACTAAACGATGAATGTACAAGCGATGGGGGGGGACGAGCTGGTGGAACCCCGCAGTGCTCTCTCTTCTTGACTTCCATTGCGATCATTCGTGGATCTGCCAGGACGGATCTATGAATGGCATCGAACAAGTGCCGCACAACTCAGATTGCCGTCCGATACCAGCCCTGAATAACCAGATGAGAATCATCTAACGTGTGTATGTATTCTAACATACAAATAATATTTGTTATACCAATTCAGGGTTTCACCCCAGACCCTTTTAGGTGGGCGCACCACCCGACACAGTAAGCATGGTTACTGAAGGGATAGGTCACGATAAAATACAATGCCACCCACCTACAATTTCTTTTTTGCACTGCCAATTTTTCTAAAAAAACAGCCCTGAAGCCTTCCCTTATCCAGCCTGTAGAGAACTCTAAACTTCCCGATGTTTTATAACACATTGACAGTTAGGTTTATTGGCGGCAGATGTTGAAGCCTCATTATTATTAAACAATGCAGAACTGTTCATTTAGCAGGATCATGTAACGAAGAGTTAAAGACCTCCATACAGAAATAGACTAAAAAGTAATAAATCCTTTGAACACCCCTGCCAGATGGTTTAAGCGTTAAATGCTTTGCAATGCTAAATGAACATCTAATCCCACATCTAAAACCAGCATATCATAATATTTTTACATATGGCTGTTCCTACAAAGATTTTAATAAAGCCAGAATTCTACATCTCGGTATTTTTATTCTTCACTGAGGCGAGATCCAGATGATGGCGTTGTACTTTACGTATCATTTTTTGTACGTTTTCTTTGGCCCGCTTCACAAATTTTGACCAGAAACTAACCACATAAAATATTTCTTAAAATAATAGACCACAGAGCTGTCTAATTTGACATTGACGTGAGGTTAGCGCATATAATTGTAATATCGTGCCTGTAGATATTTCAGTCTTTTACAAATTTTCTTAAACAGCATGAAGTAATAGTATTTTGATGGCTGCTACTTCTTTTATTGGAACAAATCTGCTTTAAACTCGTATAAGTATTTTTTTTTTTTTTTTTTTGATAATTTAAAATTATGAACCGGTTTACACCTATGTTTGCTTAAACAAGAAATAAACTAAAAACAAAAAAAATCACACCTTTAATTCCGCAGATTCCTCAAAGGCGTTGGTCCTTCTTGCAATCCGGGGCGCGCCATCCTGGGATTTCTCTTCGTCCTAGCGCAGAGGAAGCGACGGGCGCCATCATCCGGTCTTCTTGCTGTGTCACCAGATCTCGCACTGCGCAGGTGTATGATTGGGTGACGCAGCCACTATGAAGGAAAAAAAGAGAGAGACGGTCTCACTGCGCATGCATGAAATCTGCATCTCTTTCCCCTTCTAAGTAAAGTAAAAATGTTGAGTTTAGGTACTCTTTTTAAATGCAAACTTATTTTTTTTCCATGTTGCATTAAAAGTCAGGATATGCACATTAAATGAGCTCCTAAAATGGAAATAAAGACACGCACACAAATGAAAAGTGCACCCAGGTAGGTCCTTTATTGCAGAAAGAACAGGCGATGCCCCTTCTACAATAAGATAAACTTACCTGCCAATCTAATTTTTTAAAATGAACTCATCTGTCCTCCATCGTCGGTGCTGCCATCTTCACCCAGCCCTCCTCCGGGTTCCAGATCTTTCGCTATCTTGATTGTCTCCTCTACTCACAAGCTTATATTTTGCATAGGTTTAGTTCCACTTTTACCATCCTTCACCTAAACCTTGCAGTGCTCCACCATGCACAGTGCATCTCTATTCATGTTTTTCAGGGTGTATTTTGGATAGAACCCAATGAACACGCTCCTAATGAATATTAATATTGTGCATTTTCATTAGGTTCAATCCCTGAAGTTAGTCCTTTGGGGATTGAGCTACAAATTTAACATTGATCTTTTATTGAACCCAAATGCATTTGCCTGGCAACAAGGATTCCAAGGAGAGCCATTAAAATGATGAAGATCTCAATTGGGGGTATTTCTTTATTTCTTAGTTTTACCCCAGGTTCACCCAACTTTTCATATTGGATTCAATTAGAAAAAATGTATAGGTAATCAGTATAGGGTGAAATATATATATTTTTTTAAATTCTATTTGAAAAATATGTGAATTTTAGGTAAAATTGGATAAATCAAACATTAAAACTTTTAATAATAGATCCCTTGAAAGCGGGCATTCTTAACCAGTGTTCCGTGGAACCACTGGGTTCTTCCAGATGTTTCCGGGACCCCTGAGCTGTGGCTATTGTTTTTGTTCCCAATGATGTCTCCATAGCTCCGCATCTACTCACCAATCGGCAGGGGCACAGCCATGATACAAATGATCTTTTTAGCTGTCCAGAAAAATAAAATTGCTACAACCATAGTAAGGAAGACCGACCATCGATGATGGGGGCATTTTTTCAGTTAATTTATTTTAGCAGGGGTCCCCCAAGACAAGAGCATTATTTTAAGGGTTCCTTGGAGTAGTAAGGTTGAAAAAGACCGCTTTAGTGTATATCTTTTATCAAATGACTTGTGTTAAATGGAAGAAACTCATAAAAAGGGTGAAATTCAGTAACTTTACTGTAAATTTTCAATGCCACATAATAAAGGTTTGTTGACCCAGGCTGGCTCTCTTCTGTAGACCCTGAGTAAAGCTGTAGCTAATGGTTAACCTGATGGTAAATGCAGCCCTTGGAGTGGAATAACTTGGCTGGTGGGTTGGAGCATTTGGAGAGAGTTCAAGGTGCAACGGACAGAATTAACAGCAGCGACTGTTTACTTTTTACAAACCATCTACAAAAACAACATAAGCCACTTGCTGGGCTGACAATGCTCTGCTTGCCACAAATCCCGCCAGAGTGCTGTTTCTAAAACAAACTATGGCGGTATGCAATGCAAAATAGCAAATGGAATTCACAGTGTCTAAAATAACACGCGACCATTGTTCAATTTCAGGAAAAGTTCAGGCTGTCATTGAAAAGAATGCTTCTTGTTTACGGTGATCATATAAAATATATATATATATATATTATATGAACATTATGTTCTTTGTTTTAACATTTTTTAAATGCTGTATGAAAAAATACCCGCTGACTGGGCTAGTGGTCTAACTTCCTGCTAAGCTTGGGTTTAGAACTCAAACCGATCCCAACTGAGTTTTCAGGCTGCCGGAGTTCTCATCCGTTTGAGTATAATAGGTTGCTTACACATGGAAACTGGAAACAATTTTTCATGATCGTAGATTGTAAGCCCTTCGGGGCAGGGTCTTCTCCTCCTGTGTCACTGTCTGTATCTGTCTGTCATTTGCAACCCCTATTTAATGTACAGCGCTGTGTAATATGTTGGCACTATATAAATCCTCTTTAATAATAATAATAATAATAATAATGATGATGATCCTTCCTAAACAAGCTCTCTTAGCGTTGTTCTGTTCTATGGAGAGGGAGGAGGACAAGCAAGCGGCACCATGCTTGACCTTGTATAGTGGTCATTCCTGATCGTTGTTCATGGATCGCTGAACGTCGTTGACCTCTATGTTGGATTGATCATTACGCCTTATACAAACAACTGAAGAAAAAAGTGTTTTATAGCCCAAATGTAAAAACTGGACCACCCCAAAATTAAACCTAACCCTTGCTATTTCAACACAACAAAACTGATGTGTTGTCAGATTAAATAGGAAATTGTGCACAATGAATTTCTGGCAAGATGAAGTAACTTTCTGTTCTTGAGACACAAAACATGAGTAATGTTGATGTACGGTTTCTTTAGCCAGACACACACTTTATCATAGTTCATGATTGAAGCGTATGGTTTGAGGGAAGCTAGAGGTCAGCTATTTCCTGCTCTGGTTTACACGCTCAGATGTGACCACAATCCTTTTGTACGTTTTGTCGGTATTTTGACTGCTTAGATTTACTGTTAATAATCTGAGGTGCTTCATACCACCAACGTTGTCTGAACACATTTTATTGACATCGTTGGTAGCTTGAGACTATGCACATGAAATCCAATATTTTCAGATTTTCACACATCATATTCTTAAACATTTGCACAAAATATCTAATATTTAAAGCCTTTGAAATCTAAAAATATGATATATATCGCATGTAACCTGTGCTGGGATATGGTGACATAATCATTGAAATTTAACTTGGTCATTCTGCCATGAATACATTTCTTTTTTTATGGTGACAACCTCTACTTTACCAGCACAACAGACACCATATAAGACTACAGGAGGGTAAGGAAGTTGTTCTGTAGTCTGTAGAGAAAACTGACGATGAGATATTTGACAACACCTATTCATTCTAATATACCAAGACAACAGAAACTGGGTTAGGATTATAAAAGGGTAGGGAAGAGGTTCTGTAGTCTATAGAGAAAAACTGGGAATAATTGTAACTTCCAAATATGTCTTAAAATCATAGACCACAGAGCTGTCTAATTTGACATTGACGTGAGGTTAGCCCATATAATTGTAATATCGTGCGTGTAGATATTTCACTCTTTTACAACCCTATAGTTCTTATTTTCTGCTATATGGTTTTGTTTCTATTTTTGAGCAAGAACTGAATCTCCCACTGGGGATTTCCATTCCATTGACAGCAGTGTAAAAGAGGAATACTTTGTAGAAACTTCCTTTCACTTACGGACTTGCTGATACCAGTTTGAAACACTTGCACATTTGACCTGCAGATGACCTTCTTCTGACTTGTGTTTGACATGTTTCAAGTGGGATTTAGATTTTGCATTCCCATAGACTTTTATGGGACTGCAAAACCTGTTTTTGAAGCAAAGAAAAGACCATTGACAACTGACCCCTACATTAAAGTTTTGTTAAAACTTGGCTTCTAGACTGTCTACCCGCAGAACCTTGATGAGCTAAAGCCTCCGATACATAGTCAGATACTTGTTCATGGTTCAATTAAGGGGCAAATGGGCAAACAATTTAAAAGCATTCATTCTTTTTTAAAATATGTTGCTGATTACTAAGAATGTTTCCTAATATGTTTGCAATTTCCCAAATTTACAACAACGACTTTGTGAATAATTTGCAAAGCCCCCTGAACATAGTAATGTCTGCAAAATTACAAAAGGAATCTATGGGAACAAGACCCAAAATAAAAGGGGAATAAAGTATTTCCCTCAATAAATAAGTTGGGAAACATGTTTTTGAAGCCTGCAGGGGCTATATTTTTGAATTGTGAAAATACATTTGGGGTCTTTGTGATTAAACAAACAAACAAAGCGCAGGCTTTCCATCCTTTATCTTAAACTTGATGTAATAAATAAATCGCTCAAGACAACACAGGACATCCCCCCTTCCCTGAGACATCTTCAGATTTTTTCCCCAATGCAATATTTCTCAGTTTCGCCTGATTAGTGTTTATCTAATCATCTCTGCAGACAATGAAAGCTGTCTTTTTATAATATATGATTTACATTCAAACGACATAAAAATATAGTGGCCCCCTAGTAGACAGGAAAGAGAACCCAACAGTGGTTGGGGTTTTCTGTAAATCTGCATTGCTGGTGAAGACCATCTAAAACTCCATTCCTGCTCTTGATTTATGGGATCCCATAGATTAGGACCACATTTACAAAGATCTATTGAAGTGGCATTGTGGTTTCACATAAATTTTGTTACCAAGAACTCTGTGTTCAATCTGTGTATTGCCCTGACCACTTTTTCCCTTCCTCTGCTGGTTATAAACTGCTAAGATGGATTTTTTTGGTTTTGCTATGGTCAAATATATCCCAAGATGGGTAGGAAAAAGTGATTTGGTAGGTCAGAGGGTTGTTTAAGGAATGATTAGGGTTTTTATTGCTACTTATTTAAATTATCTGCTAGTTTGTGAGGACCAAATGAATAAAAATTTTATATCTGGACCCTTTATTTGTTAGTTTTATAGCTGAATTAAGTGTATAGTGTATTAGGTTTATGTGCATCATAGCCAGCCTAACAGACTTCTATTATATGTATGTATTATGTATGATATTAGAGATAGATATATATCACCAACACCATAGTAATATTCTTCAGAAAAAGTACTGCATCAAAAGCAGCCTACTTTGGTCTGGTATGTGCTTCTATTTATTTTTTTATGGAATATCTTTAATGACATATTAAATTTACATTTTTTTGTCATTTTGTTTTTCTATACATTTCTGATTGCTAAATGTCGTGTTTTGCACTGCTGCTCAAAGGTTGTACAGAGCTGCTTGTAGGGCTTGAGATGAGTTTTTCCATTCCATTAGAAGAAATAACACCGGTCAATTATTTGCTAAAGGGTTCTAGCAAGTGAACGGTTGACTATATTGATTCTCAATCTCTGGTGAGCAAGTGCCAAAAGTCAACTGTTATAATCTAACTCCAATCCCATTTTGGACAGACTGATATTAATATGAAAATAGGCAAAACTTTTTCTTGGGCTGGCCATAAAAGCATGTTATACCTTTTTATCCCCACAAATAACACTTTACCCTCCATCTGTGAGCATCTTTAAAGTTAAGTAGTATAATATTGGACTGGTAGGGAAACAAACAAACAAAATACCATAATGGTCTTGACTAATGAAATAAAATGGCCCATCGGGTGGTGAATAAAACCTCACCCCCAACTCCACAAGGAAGGCGCGGGACAGTTAAGAGTCATATTCTACAGCCCGATGGGGAAGGCCCTAGGCATGGATGTCAAGGATGGCACGGTCTCCTTCCAATATCCTAAGTATTAGGAAGTTTATTAAAAGCATTGATGCAGTTTCTGCAATCCATACAATTGTTACTCCCCCCTCCTTAACCTTAGAAGGAATATATTTTCAAAGAAATATTGTGCTGGTAGTATGAATCTCCTACTTACGCGCTTTAATTTTTCTTGCAGCTCCGACTGGGTGGAGATCATTGAGCCGCGCTCCCATGAGCGCATGTATGTGAACTTGACCACTGGAGAATGTGGCTGGGAGCCTCCACCAGATGTCCAAGTGCGTCAATGTGATAAGAACCAATGGTGGGAACTTTACGACCAGCAGAGTGGCCGCTTCTATTACTACAATGCCCTGACTAACCAGACGGTTTGGCATCGTCCCCTTCAATGTGACATCGTGCCCCTGGCTAAATTACAAGCCATGAAACGTTCCTCCCAGCCCAGTCTTGTGTTCCGTACCAGTCAAGACCGAATGTCACATAGGGGCAGCACGAGTAGTGAAGGTGCCAACATTCCTGTTGAGGTTCTCCTGCTTCAAGACACGGAGTATGGGAAGGATGGAAGTAAAAGAAGAGGAGACAGTATGGACAGCAGAAAGGATTCTGGGAGGTGAGGCTTACTACATGTTTATCATGCTGTAACTTGTAATGACTGGTTAAAAGGTAAACTCTAACCAAATCCTAGACTTGGGAATGGTTTATAATTCTGTCTATGGTTGGAAGCCATTGTGACCAGGACAGGAACGTATAATTAATCTGAGAGTTTCTAATCCCTCCTTGTTTACTGAGCAAGGCAGTTTGGCACACATTGTATGTCTACTGGTAAAATTCCTATCATTTCCTATTCTGAGCATAAGTAGAGGGAAATTTTACCAGTGCAGCCATAGTCTGCAAAAACAAAATAACCTAGAGTAAATCTATCCCTTCCCTAAGCACAGACTTTGGCTGGTTTTATGGTTTTAAGAACAACACCATACAAATGTTGGAACAAATAGAGAAATTATTGATGGGGTCATGTTTACCTTTCTTACCTTGTAGAGCAGTTTTTTTTTTCCACTTGACATGAGGAAACCCTTGAAATAACTTTCAGGTCTTTAGGAACCCCTTCTATGATTATTATATCCACAGCTCACACTATATTAGTGTGCTGATTAGTTGGAAAACTGTCCTACTTTGCTGACCATTGGAAAGCAAGTCACCCTTACAGATAACCAATATGATCATTGGTGTCAGATTGACTTGATAGACAGATTTCTCATTGCTCAAGAAACCTCTGAAGGAACCCTGGGGTTCCATGGAGCCCTGGTTGAGAAACCTTGTTGTAGTGCAGGGGTATCAAACTCAAATAAACAGTGGGCCAAAATGAAAAATGTGGACGAAGTAGCGGGCCAACCTTGATATTTATTGAAAAAATATCTGCAATTGAGAAAAGTTGTTAAAGAATGTCAACAGAGGAGGGGGGTGTTTGTGGGTCCTGATTGATGTGCCAGCAGAGCATTCTGGGATTTGTAGTATTAGGGGTGCATGTACTGTCTACTGGTGGGCCAACTCTAGTAGACATTTGGTATTTTCTCGCTGGCCAAATATAGTTACAGTGCGGGCCACATTGTGTCTGACACCCCTGTTGTAGAGGGAGAAAAACAATGGAAAATATACCTCAGTTGAGAAAAAAAAAGCTTGATTTAAGCTTGATTTTAATGGCCATTTTCCAAAGAATTAATAAATTAGTTGTTGGACAGAGCCTGGTTTGGTGATGCTGCGATGGATCATAGTTTTGATAAACTATAACATTGTGTTCTCTGATTTTCCTTTGCTAAAAATAAGGGTAATTGTTTGCTATTGTTTGATTTAATTTAAATATCTAGATTGAGGGTGTTTTTTGGGCTGATTCCTAAGCAGCTGCTCAAAAACATTTCATGATCTAATCAAGACTTCAGAGATGAGATACACAGCTGATTCATTTCTAGAAGCCAGAGCACATTTGTACCTTTAACCATGTGACTTCATAACCAGTGTAGAATAAAGCCTACATTTTCCACTGATTTCATACCATTTTCCCTTTAATAACATGGATGAGGCATTACCTGGCTCCTGCTTTGATGTCCTGTAAGAATCCCTTCTCAACCTACCACGGTCACTGGTGCCAGCAATCACAAGCACACGCTGGGACCCGTCCATCAAGACTTGGCAAACACAGCTCACAAAATGGTTTGTTCTCAGCAGATTGGCAAATGGGATGTGATAATGACACCTTTTTATGGCTAACAGATGTTTAATGCTTTCCCAGCTGCAACCCAGCCTGCACTATACTGGCAGAGCCCTGCCTCTGATCCCCACTAAACTGGGGCAGTCTATTTTTATTTCTATATTTTCTTTTACTGAGACCTGAATCTTGACACTAGCTGCTAGAATTAGCCTTCCTGACTTAACTTAAAGGGAAAAATTTGATTTCAGTGAGTGCATGCTTAAAACTTTTTGCAATGTTTAACATAAAGTACATTTTTAAAGCAACTTTTTGGGTTTAGGTTCTAGACCAGGGGTGTCAAACTCTGACCCTGACGTCCTTTTTTTTTTGGCCCCAGAAAAAATCCTAAATATGAACTGCAGCTGACCTGCCGCTGCATTGAAATAGCGCCGCTACTGCAATTCCCAGTATCGCTCACTTCTATAGACCAGCCGGCTCTCTGCCTATGCGTGGCCCCACATTGGACTGTTTTATAGACGCAATTAAAGCGGGGAATTTTAGTAGCGGCGCTATTTCAATGAAGAGGGAGTTTCAGCCGCCGGCCACTCATAAGATTTAGCTCCGCATTGGCCCCTTATGGCATTTCCAGCACTCCCCCTCAGCTGTACTTTTCCTTGCTACTCCAAGGCATGGACTTGAATGGTTGGATTTTCATAGAAGAATATTGTAATTATTATTGTTAGCCTGTGCAAAAAGGTTACCATTGAAATTTAATTCAGAAGTCTACAAATAGAGAAAGAGGCATAAGATTTTTTCTTATATAAAATAAAAAAAAATGTTTTGCCTCTTTCTCTATTATAAGCTTGTTCCAGGATGAATATGAAACAAAACCTCTTTGTTTCCATATGAAAAGGGTTTATATCTAATGAGAAGGAATACATTTCAAGGTTGGCTCACAACTTTTTCTAAGTTTTTAATTTTGGCCCCCTGTATATTTGAGTTTGACACCCCTGTTCTAGACCTATTGGACATAGGTTGGCTTTCCACCTCTGATCTAATTTCCAATCCAATAAAACAAAGTGAAATCAGCCTACAGGAAATTCAGTAGGCAAGTGATTTAAAGCAATTTTAGGTACATAGGAATATAGCGCATTCCTTGTTTTGTAGTCTCCAGGATAGCAAACTAGTGATCACTTGGTATTAAGTAGGTAGCAGTACCTGCATGTACTGAATGATAGATTAAAATTTAAACACTTCAAGGATTATGTTTTTTTTTTTTTTTTTTTTTGCCAATCTGTCCACTATTTTACAAATAGCAAAAATAGGAACATGTATTGAGAACCTGACAAAGATTATAACCCCTTCAAAACGAAAAAAAAAGTGCTTGGTTTAGATAAACTGTATTACATATATATCATTCCTGATCTGGCTTTGCTTCTTGGTGATATTTTATTGTTCCAGTTACCCTCCTTTGAGAATTGCATTTTTCAATCCCTTCTCTTCTCCTTGCTTGTTTGCTCTTCTATTACACCAAACTTTTCATTTGGCTATAAAAGTGGATCTTTACCCACCTAACCTTCAGTAATGTGGTATGCAAAGGTTACTTCATCAGTATCGACATCTCCGTCGGCTCTTCTTCCAGGTTCAGGTTCTTAGACCACAACACTCACCGTGGCCTGTGCCGAAATTGTACACAAAATCCTTTACTGCAGAAGAGACTTAGTCTGTCTTTCCTCTGCAACAAAAAGCCTCCCTGTCTGTAAAAGTTAAAATTGTAGGCTAAAGTTCCACTTTCTTTTTTCATTTGTCATTTTGAAAGGCTATTATACAGAAGCAATGGTGAAAAAAAGCCTTTGTGGGTTAAACCGATCATTTTGCACAATTATTCCTTGTGGTTGATGGAACTGGGGGAGTGGCAGGGGTGTAAACTTTGCGTACATACTTTTCTCAGAAAGTTGGGAGGTCTGACTGATCTGGGACATGTTTGCAGGATTAGATTTCAGATTTTTAGGCTACACTTCATTCTAGCAAGTCCATGACTTTTAGGTAGTAAAAGATTATCAAAACCCAACAACAAAATTGTAATGTAGTGCAGCTTATTAGTCCTTAGGCTGCATTAGTATTCTTTTTATGCAGTTTAGGAATAATTTTAGCAGGTATACAAAGTACTTGTTGCTGGGATCTTGACTTTTTCTTTGAGCTGAAGATGGAATGACCAATATTGTGTTATTCGCAGAGTTATCAGGTGCATTAAACTGAAAAGTGGTTTCAATTATTTTTCTAAGGACTGGTAAGCTGAATATAATACATTTGGTTTTGGGTTTAGAACAGTGCCAACTTTTCGGACCACTAAATCCACGGTATCCGGACCACGCATATGCAGGAGCTGTGTGTCACTAAAAGGGGAAGAAACTTGAGTGATGTCATGATGCCAGAAATGCTCAATCTCCAATTGCAGGCTTGGACCTGCTTGCTAAATTCCGGGGGGGACAGTAGTGCAGGGCTGTGGACGCAACAAAAGTTGTACCCTGCGCTACTGTCCCCCCACGATGTTTAGCAAGCAGGTCTGAGCCTGTGATGGGAGAGTGGACGGGTTTTGTGAGGGAGCCGCAGACCACTATTGGGCGACTGCTGGTTTAGAGCAATAGTGGGGGTTCTGCAATACGGATCAACCAAGGTCAAAGACTGTGGAACACGTTTTAGGAAAAGCAGGTTAGTCTGGCCAAGGCCATCTGTGTAACCTAGTCGTTCAAAAACAATTCTAAGCGGCTATCCGGAATGATAGAATGGGCTGGTAATTCCAAAACTGGATGGATTGATGATCATTGAATAGACAGGCAGGAAGAAGTGAAGGGTGTGAACCGTTCCCCTCTTCCTCTTCTACAGGCTGGTATGTGGCAGCCTTCTTTTCATGTTTGTATATGCATACTGGCAGCTTCTCTCACTTGCACACCCATATATCAGGGTTGGCAGAGGCACAGAAAACTGGTTGAACAGAGCAGCTGTTCCTGGATTCCGTGCAGTCAGCAGATCAAGGCGTGTATATCGCTCTCCCTGCGTACAATAGATTCTTTCATGAACTGCCTATAAAGTCCATCCAGAGAGAGAGGACAGACATCTGCACTATTGTCTGCTCTGGAACTTCTAAAGAAACTTCAAGATGATTCTCAGATGCCAATACTTGCCATGCCACTGTCTACATTAACCCTGGAGGGACCCTGTCACCAGACCCTTTGTTTTAACTTTAAATATCCCCATAAGATTATTTATTTGAGCGCTCGTTCTCCCTAGTGCATTGTGATAACACACGTGTTTGTCCAGAAACACTTGGGTAACTGCAACTCGCATTACATGCATTGGTGCACTGGGTTGCCATTTTTCGCTAATGGCATGCTAAATGCATCTTACCATGGTAATGCAACACGGCAGTGCTTAGCCCAGCATACCTGTGATGTCTGCTTGGAAATGTACTGCAGGCGAAACTTTGTGTGTCATTCTGCAATTTTTTTTAAATTGGTGCCAGGTCAACAATCAATCTCCTTTTCCCAGTGGTCCATAGGGAATATTCTGTAGCCCAGCAGAGTTGGGTATTTTGGGTAATTTTGGAGCTTAAATTGTTTTTTGTTTGGTTTTAGTGCAAATAATATATATTGTCTGTATTCACAGACCTTATTTTTTTTCCTGATGACATCCCGACAGGTTATTACAAGGACAAGAAGTGAAAGTGAGCAAATCTTACCTTTGGAGCTTAGATGGCAATGAAAACATCACTTGTTCCTAAACTTTCCTGCCAAACATTTAAAGTGCCAATGCTTGGTCAAAACAAGTTGAAATACATGCTTACTACAAGGACATGGGTTGGTTCATAAGGGATTTGAGGCTCCCCAGTTAGCAGTCAATAATCCATTTTGATCTGTTAAGAAAATGAAAAAATGGATAACGTGGGAACATATTCAGTGTCAGTCGTGGGAATGTCAGTGTAGTGCCTGCTGAGCCAACATATATACAGTACATACCTTTGTTCAGTTTGCTTCCTATACGCCTGGGTGCAACAAAAGGGGACAACCTGCTAGTAGTGGTTTTGCAGCAATGTCGGCCCTCTCATGGGAATTGTTTATGATCACCAATACAAGTAGAAACACAAAGGCCACTTCCAAAAAGTGCAATGTTAAAGCGGAGGTAAACCCAAAACAAAAAAATCACACTTGCCTTTAATTCTGCAGATCAGTCTGCCTGTTGGGAGGTCCCGTGTCGTCCCGTTATCTGTCTTGGAGGCGGTGCGACGGGCACCAACATCTTCTGTCTTCTTCCTGCGTCCCCCAATCTCTTACTGTGCTGGCTCGAGATTAGATGAGGTAGTTGGGAGAAAAAAATGCCATTCTCACTGTGCATGCGTGCAATTTTTGTTCTATGGTTGAAAGGGCTCCTTCTGCGCATCCCCAGATTGCCCGGGCATGAGCAGAAGGAGCAGCCAGACGCCTCTCAGGGATGCGTGACGTAGGCGTACCTGGAGGCTCTGCGCTCTCATTCATGATCACCTAGGCGAGCATAAATTAAAGAGGGCTTCTGCACAAATTTTTTCTTTTGAGTCTAGGTCTGCTTGAAGGCAACCTGTTATTTTATCCTGCGGGTGCTCTGTCTGTTACCCTGCTATCATACGAAAAGTTATTTGACACCAAAGTCTTTGAATCTTTTGGGTTGACAGTGCTTCACCTGTTCCCATTGTTTGGGCTGATTACACCTACCAGCTGTTGAATACACCTTGCAGAGGAAACATAACCTTTTTAAGTCCTTTGAATTAATTCCATTGCAGTTCATCATATGTGCTGCAGATATAAGGTGGAGGAAATGTTTTTGTTGGCTCACTCTTCATACATAAACCCCTTCAAATATTCGGTGCACTATGACCGTTATGACCCATATAGGCCTGACCTGAGTAACATGTCACCTCTGTGGGTATACTCCATTCAGCATGAAGAAACATTTTTTTTTTGTCTGAGGACAGAAATAGATTTGATTTGTGTCCTAGCAGGGGCGTGCAGCAGCAGGTGCTGTTAGTAATTCAGTACAGAGATGAATCAGAAGTGGCAGCTGTTATTTTTTTGGTGAAGATGCCATGTTGGACTTGTCTGCAATCTGCATTATGTGCTTGTGGGATTGAAGGGCCATATGTTTGTGTATGGAATGACCACTCATGTGACTAATAGAATTTTCGTCACTTGAGTCTGAAATCTTTGTTGTTTTCAGCTCCTTCTTCTTTCTTTTTTTTTAATTTTATTTTTGGAAGAGTCACTGGTTAAGCCTTATAACATGTGACTGACTTCTAAAGGGGAACTTCACCAAAAAGTGTCTGGAAGCAGAACCTCATTAACTTTGTCTGGCTTCACTCCAGTATATGTGGTAAGGAGCTGCATGAACCATATCCAGGAGTTGCATTATGGGTTTTTGGTATATATTCAAGTCCTCAAGAAGAATTCTAGCTTGTACTATACAGTATATAAATGCCATGATGGCCCTGTTGTAATCTGTGTATTGAAAACAAAGCTCTAGGTCAGAATGTCTCAAACATTTTTACCCCTGGAGCAGGGGTGTCAAACTCTGGCCCGGGGACCAAATCTGGCCCCCGACTACCTTTTTTTTGGCCCCCCAAAAAACCCTAAATTTGAACTGCAGCTGGTCCGCCGCTGCATTGAAATTGCGCCGCTTTTACAATTCCCGGCATCACTCGCGTCTATAGACCAGCGGGCTCTCTGCCTATGGGTGGGCCCGCATTGGACTGATAGATGCAAATAATGCCCGGAATTTTAGTAGCGGCAATATTTCTATGAAGAGGGAGTTTCAGCGGCCGGCCACTCATAAGATTTAGCCCCGCATTGGCCGCGTCTGGCATTTCCAGCACTCCCCCTCAGCTGTACATTTACTTGCTACTCCAAGGCATGGACTTGAATGGTTGAATGGTTTTCATAGAAGAATAAGATTTTTTCTTAAAATTAAAAAAAAACAAAAAACATTTTTTAAGCCTCTTTCTCTATTATAAGCTTGTTCCAGATTGAACGTGAAGCAAAACCTCTGTTTCCATATGAAAAAGTTTTATATCTAATGAGAAGGCAAAATTTCAATAAATTTCAAGGTTGGCCCTCAACTTTGTTTTAAATGTTGTCCCTCTGTGTATTTGAGTTTGATACCCCTGCCCTGGATGAACTTTTTAAAATCATTTTTCAGGTCTAGGGGAAAAGTTTCCTATTCTTCCAGGATCAGTGGGGAAAAATGCAACTTATACTGGTGGCTGGCAGAAAGAATACCCCTTTACCCGTGATGTGAAGAATACCAACCAAATGATCATTTTTGATTTTTACAAGTGACATTGGCCCCATAATTTTGTTGGAAGGCCATTTAGCCACAACTGAAAAACCTTTGGAGGAACCCTGGTTGAGAATTGCTGTTCTAGATTGTTATAAGAGTTATTTGATGAATCTGAATCTTTTATTTTTTTTTTTTTGAATATTATATTTAGTTTTGGTACAAACCCTGTCCACTGTTATCCGGATCTACTGCAGTGGACTTTTGTCCTTCTGTTTGTAATGTTCTAAAGCAAATGTGTTTAAGAAGTGCACACAATTGTACTTGATCGGGGAGTCTGTCTTTAATTATAATAATTCAGGATTACTGAAATTATTATGTAGTAGATGCAGAGTGTTGGTCATTTTTAGATAAATTTTCTCAATAACAAAAAGGACCTTTTCTTCAGTTTGGTTTGTTTGTAGTTTACACATGCCGGTCACATGACTCGCCTCCGGGTGAAAACGATGTGGTTTTGGTAGAGCTGTTTTTAGCGTTGTGATGTTATTGTCTTTTGGAGTTTAAAAAAAGAACACCAGGCAAATAGAAAAGACATAATTTAGTCAATTTTATCATTTGTGTAATAAAAACTTTGCTAGTACCACTGCCTAAAGTCTAGTCTTACTTGTCTTTACTTGGTTTCCAGAAGAAGGTTGAACAACATAACCCTTGTCTAGGTAAATGGGTCGGACATTTGTTTTTTGGTTGGCCTTGTCATTAAAGTAATCCTGAACTCTGGCTGTCTTTTTTCATTTTTTTAACTTAAAAAAGAAATGTCGTAGTTCAGAGAAGATAGAGTAGCATTTACTTCTGTGTCTGTGTCCTACCCCTCAGAAATTCTCATGTCCTGCCTGTAGATCAAGTCCACAGCTAAGATCAGGAATATCTGTATTTGATAGCTAATATATGCCAAAGCAACCTGAAATGAGTAGAACATGTAGGAGTCCATTTGTGAGCTCTGATGGTGAAAATGCTAGTTACTTTATTTCCTTTTAAATTTTTTGCTAAAAGATGTTGCATTTGGCCAACTCCTAACGTTGGAAGGTATGAGCCATGTCATCAGAACCATTTGACCAACTCCTAACGTTGGAAGGTATGAGCCATGTCATCAGAACCATACTTGTTGGCTATTTCTGAGAGTCTACGTATAAGGATACATTAGGCTGAATTTTAGGTGCTGATGTCAGCAGAATCGTCCTTCATCGTTCTGATGTCATGTCTCCAGTGTGATGGCTCCAGGACAGGTGGGACAAGCACAGCCCCATGGGACGGAGTTTATAAATCCATAAACAAAAGGTTTTCTGTACTCCCTCCAACCTGGCTAAGAACAGAGCTCAATAGATGCGTGTGAACCTGTTTGCTTTTGTATGCACTTTTCTTTTTTTAGGAAATGATGATACACAATAGTTTACAAACCTAGCAGGCCTGTTTACATCCATCAGACTATTCCAGTGCTAGACAGCTATTCATATCTACATGATAACAAGCCTAACACTAAACCGTTTAAACATTTTTGCATAAAGGTGTAGACAGAAGATAAAATCATGGTTGGTGGTTGTAACTCTTTATCACATTAGTATTTGTCTGTGTTTCCTTTGAGGATATTTCCTAGAAAGTATTTAGATCTGAAAAGATTTTAAAACCCTAAACTGTCTAATTTCTTATTAAAAAAAAGAAAACTGTTTTAGAGTTTGTTTTACCATTGTACTAAATTATTTAAGCAAGGTCACAACCTCCAAAGTCTCCAGCTCCCAAAGTTAATCAGTGACCCAAACTCAGGAGTTCTGGATTCATTTGCTCTGTGTTTGTTCTCCTTTTATTATGTACGATTTGAAGCCAATGTATCAGCATGGCAACCTTGGTATCATTAATAAACAGGATTTATATAGCGCCAACATATTATGCAGAGCTGTACAATAAATAGGGAATTCACATTTTCTGAAGATCTACAATACTGGTGTTCTTTTATACGATTTTGACTTACGCTGTTTGATAGATTTACCTTGACGTGCATTCAAGCTTTGCTCCTTTACTTTGGTTATCACTTTGCACCTACTCAATAGCCCCATTTTTACCTGATTTATTCTGCCATTGCCACCCCCACTTTGCTTTTGTACTGCATTGTGATACTTGCTGGTTCATTTGATGCAGGCTGAGCTGTACTCTGGGACAACTTAACCCGTGCCCTTGGGTGGCAGGCTTGCCAGTTGTGGCACGTAGACAAGATGACTGTTGGCAACCCATCCCTATATACTGTATAGAAAAAGATTCAAGACTGGTGCACTGCCCACATGTGGAATCATTCAGGGTTCTCAATGTAGTCCCTGTGCTCCCTGTGTATGTTTGTGTTCAGTGTACTCAGAAATATTACTTAAGGGACTGTACACCTAGAACCAAACTTTAGCATTAGGGCCACCATTTGCACTACTCCCGTGGGTAGTAATTCTATGTAGAGCCGGGTCTTTCCATCAGTCAGTCCCTCGGCCTTGGTGTGACTATGACATCTGGTTTTGTTAGTGTAAAGCTAGTTACACACGTGCAATAATTGGGTTGATAGAAAACGAACAACTAACGACAGATAAACGATTATGCACGATTATTTTGAACGATCGTATTGTGCACAATTCTGTACATGCTGTAACGATACGATCGTTCAAATATAATCCGCCAATAGTGTACACACGCTAGGTACAATCGTTTGAATGATTCAGGGAGTTACATGTAAAGGAGAAAGTGTAATGCAGAACAATCCACGATCACTGAACGACCGTACACACAATAGACTGCGAACAATCGTCGCCCAATCAGATCCGCCAAGACAGACGTTCATTTCCAGCGTCAATCCTCGTTCATCGGCATCGTTGTGCACTTTTTTTGTTAACGATTATCAGATGAACGTTGTAAGTCGTTCATTTCCAATGACATTTATTGCACGTGTGTACGCAGCTTAATGCTAAGATTAGACAAGTAGAAAATGGGGGCAGCAGAACAAAGTTGCTGGGGGCAAAAAATATATATTTTACCCCAGTAACTATTTTTAAGAACCCCACTGAAAATGTTTTTTTTTTTTTTATGGACAACTTTTGAATATTAAGTTCCTCAATGTGAAAACGTCTTCTGCAAAAGCTTAGCTCCGGCTTATCCCCTGACCTTTGATTTTAAGCTTTCAATACACGCATGCATATGTGGATTTTGTTCACCTTTTAAGGCCTTTCTGGGAATTCCTAATCCCAGCTCCCGATGACCTTAAAACGCCCAGTTTTTATGCTGCTTTAGATAATCAGTACAAATGGCTCAGTGGGAAAATTAAACTAGCTATTCAGTTAAGTAGCTGCGTTTTTTTTTCCAGGGCTCTAAGACATGAGATTGACTCTGGAGAATCCAATTGCTGAAAGCATATTTCACAGCTGACCCTTATGTGGAGGAACCGTCCCTCTATTCCTCTTTTCTTTTCAGTAGTCCTATATTTTAGTTTGATATGGTTTATAAACACAAGATTTACCATCTGACTGGCAACTGGTATTCCTTCCTAAGAGGTTTATAACTGTGTCAATCAAAGATTTAAGGTGCGTACACACTTCCAATTTTTATCGTTCCAATCGAACGACGAACGATCGATTGGGCAAAAAATCGTTCGTAAAAAAGTAACCAACGACGCCGACGAACGAGGAAAGTCGCTGGAAACGAACAACCGGACCGGCGGATCGGATTGGACGACGATCGTTGAACATCGTTCGTGTGTACGGTCGTTCGTTGATCGTCCATGTTCAGAGCATGCGTGATGAACGAACGTCCGTTCACTTTCCTGTCGTGCACATAGTTCCTCTATCGCTCAAACGATCGTATCTATTGTGTGTACAATATCTACGAACGATCGTGTCGTTATCTCTATGTGCAGGATCGGTGCTATACGATCGTTCGTAGATATCGTGCAGGATCGTTCGTCGTTGGTTTTCCAACGATAATAATTGGAAGTGTGTACGTAGCTTTACACTCTACCAGTAGTCACACATCCGTGCTCAACCCAGAAATTTTTTAAGCTGGGTGGGAAGAAATTATAGGCGGGTGTCAACCCTTGTATTGTGACCCAACTCTTCAGTAACCACCCAAAAACAGCCGGGTGGTTGCTGAAAAGTGCCGGGTGGTGCACCCAGCTAAAAGGGGCCGGGGAGAACCCTGCACATATTTGTGACTTGAGTGCATCTTGAGTGAAAATGTTAGCCCAAATATATATATATATATATATATATATATATATATATATATATATATATATATATATATATGTATGTATGTTAGGTGAATTGGGATTTGAGTCAAGTGATAAGTTGTCAAGGGAGTGGTGGTTGGGGTGATTATTAGGGAATCGGGGGAAAGAGGCTAGTTGGTAAGTTTTTCCTCTTCCCTTTGTGTGCATGTGACTCGCATTGTGGTCATGTATCCGAAGTGAGGGCCTGCAGGTAATCCTCAGAATGGATAAACTTAGTCCAGTAAAACCATCTTTGCCTGGTCGCTTCTTCCATGCTTCTCGTTGAAGCCCTGACGTCTTCCATTATTGTAATTTATTAATGCATTCAAACCAATGGCTTATGTTGGGGGTCTCCCGCTGTCGCCAAAGTATCGGGATGCATGCTCTTGCTGCATCTATTAGTCGGATCAAAAGTGACTTACAATCCCTTTTTATTTTTAACTAAATTATTGCATTTACGATTCTAAATTAAAAGTAGTAACAGTGATAAAAAACACTATAAATGTTCTATGGCTGTTTGTAATTGGAGGGGTCATGATAGGGCTGAATCATTTGCTTTTAAACATCCGTGTTTCACATGTCGAAAAGTTGGGAGATATTGTCTATATGCAAAAGCTGTTGGTGAATGGAAAGCAGGAAAAAAAATCCAGTCTGCCCAGTTGACTTCGTGCAAATGCCATTTTTCCTAATCACAGTTTTTAATAGTAGAAAGTAGGTCACATGTAAATTGTTGGAGTAATTGTTGTAGTCTAATATAAATAAGCTTTAGAATTAAATTACCAGTTAGATCAGTGTTCCTTAACCAGGGTCCTCCGGGGGTTGCTGGGGGTTCCTCGAGCAATAAGCAATTTGTGACCCTCATGTAAGTGACACAATGATCTTTTGGTTGTCTGTATGGGTGACATTCTTCCCAATGGCCAGCAATATAAGAGTCATTCTTCTCTTTGACCACCATGCTAATATACTGTGAGTTGAGGATATAGTAATTACAGCAGGGGTTCCCTGAAGATCTAAAAGTTATTTCAAGGGTTGCCCTCGTGTTAAAAAAAAATAATCCAAGAAAGTTAGAGGTTTGTCTGTGAAGTCTTGTTTGTCTAGCTCATGTGCACAGATGCAATATGGCCATGGCCTGCTATTAATGCCAACAGATATCAGCACGAGTTTCAGATGGCTGGAATGTTGCCTTTTTTGGAAGCCCTTGCATTGATATTCTGCATGCAGGGTTGGCCCTTTGGGAGGTGAAAACAGGGCAATTGGCAAGGACTTTCACATGATGATAGGAAGCCTTGACTCTAGCAGAATAACGGCACCAACAGCTCTGCTCACCTTCATGTACCAGCCACAGGCTCCGCCCATTGCTCACCACCAAGCCCCACCCACCTTTATTGCACACCTATGCAGGATAAGATAAACTACCTGCTGCAGGACCTGGAGAACTTCTTTACTATATGTGTAAGTGTGCTGGTACCTACTGTATGTCCACCTATGTATGTGTGTATATAAGTATATATGTGTGTGTATTTAGTTTACGTATATAGTTCAGTGTACAGATTGTGTTTATATATGTATATGGGTCTGTACTGATGAGTATGTGTTTGGATTTTATATTACTGTATTATGTATATGATTACAGTGGTGGATTTAGAGCTTTATGTGTAGTATAATACACGTATATATAATACATATATATAAGTATAATACACATAGGCCTCTAGTTATAAAATGGGGAATCAGAAATTCCCTCAAACATTTTCTCAGGGGAATCTTTCAGGTCCATGTGTTTCAATGGCAGTAATTGATCCCAGCAGGGCATGTCAGATTCCCTGTTTTATAAATAGAACCGTATTGCCAACAGTTTTTATGAAATATGTTTCCCTAGCCCTTCTTTTAGGTCTGTATGTGTTAATACATCTGATCTGATTTTAGGGTTTCATACATGTTGTGTTAATACATCTGATTTAGTTATCACTGTCACACAGCAGACAGTGTAGCATAGCACGCTGAAATGTTTTTGCCTTTGTAATAATGTTAGCACACTGCAGTGCACATCATGTGTTTTGCTTTGCTATTCATGTTGCCCATTACAGTTCTGGCATGGTAGATGCCATTCAAAATGCCACTTACTCCACATTACCCTAATGCAGCCAGATATTTTACCTATCACCTTACACATAAGTCTTGATTGAAATCTTATGCCAAATTCTACTGAACTCATGCAGTCGCATAATCACTTTTAAAAGCATCACCACTAAGATGTACCGGTGCCAAGATGTCAGTGCTGCAAATTGCAAATCCTCTGTGTACTGGCAACTCTACTGAGAATATAAAAACAAGTCTGTACCCAGGCATTGCTTCCCATTATTTACAGGGAAACAGATGAACTATTTGGGAGTTCAAGTCCCTTACCCAGAACTGTGTGATTTGTTCCTGACGAATGCTGCCAGCACAGCAGACCACTGTACTACAGACAATGGTTAACACTTTCGTGGGACAAGAGGCTGCAAAGGCACAATCCTGCTCTGTAGTGGAAACAGTGACCGGCCGCTCTAAAAATAAATTGTCCGCCACTGGTGAATGGTGCTAATTCTGGGAAGCTTGAGAATGCGCCAGCCTTCAGTCATGTACTAAACATAGAGATAATTAAACTGTAACGGAGTTAAAATATAAACATCTTAATGGAAGCTCAGACCTGTATGGGTCAATGGCTTACTAAGAGCCAGCTAGGGTATGGGTGCATGATTGAATGCATTGACGCCCTATGGATTTTGGCTTGTTTCCTTTTTAATTACACAAATAGGAACTTCCTGCAAAGATAGTTGGATGGTGTCTGTGTATGATTGCAGGCACAGGCGTAAGCATTGTATGTTGTCCCTATTACTGGAACCAAGATGGGAACGAAGCCACGGTGCGTGGGGCAACCCAACCACAGCTAATAATATTCTGGCTTCTGATGTAGCTGGTGTAGGTTCCTAAGCTGATAAGTACTGGATGTTTTTTTTCTTTAAAAAGCCTCGATACCTTTTTTTTTTTTTTTTTCTCCTTGCCTGTTGAGTTTTTAGTCCCCCTTAACAATCCTAAACTTTCAAACCCCCCCATATATTCTTGCTGACCACCTATGATAGTAGTGATAGCTTGCTGCTTTGTCTACGTGCCAATACATAGAAATCTATTGCCAGGCTGCCTGCACACTCTAGTCTTGACCCATAGACCATTATTAGGACCGGCGCATACTATAGGATCGATGTCCTATTCATGTTTATGGCAATGAGTGCTGAAGTAGCCTGCAATTGATTTTAACAATAACATGGGAGTCTGCCATTGCTTTTGGAAGCCATAAGTAACCTCCTTAGGGGAGGGTGGATGCAGTTAGCTTAGTATAGTTAAGGGGGCTTAGAAGGGAGGCTGTCAGGGTTTAATGTAAAAATATTTTATAGTAACCCCATCAAGACTGAAATGAGGTTTCTATTGCTGATCTCCTTTTAAATAACTAACCCCTTGGCACTTCTTCCTAGGATTGAACATTCTCCGATTGCCAACCTTTTATATTAATAGCATACATTTTCTCTTTAAATTCACACTGCACTTCTCCTAACTGCTATATACAGGTGCACATTCCCAAATGACGACATAGAACCGGGTCCTCCTTTGGTTTTAGTCTATGGACAAAGAGGAATGTACAGGCATCTGCATTTTAAGCAAGAATGGCAGTGTTACTTGTACATAAATTATCATCATTACAGATGTACATCGTTGTAACTCTAGAACAGAAATTGTGGATCACCGGGTTAAAGTAAAGAAAACTAATGTAGCCCCACATCCAAGGACCGGTACAATGCAATATGGGAGGAATGGTAGTGCATTGCATTGATTTAAAACAAGGCAGTGGAGGAAAGAAAGCAGGTTTTATGATTCTGGAGGAGCCATGATCAAAGTAAATTTTATTTGCAAAGCATAGGTTTGCTGCAGGCTGACCAAGTTATTTAATCTTAAAAAGAATTTTCGATTGACTACAAACACCACCTGATGAAAAACTCCAGCTGCTAAAAACATATATTTTCTTTTCACGTAGCACTTGTTATCTTTAACAGGATAAGCAATTACCAGTTTATTCTTAGGATGTCCCTGTACAACATTTATAATTTAAGATGCACTTCCTAGGTGATTATTTCTACAAATTACACCCCTGTTCTCATATAAATCTTTACACTTGACCTGTCCAGTAAAACGCTGGTGAGCGTAACCACATTACAATAAAAAGTTTGTTTTCATGCCTATAAATAGGGTGACATTTATTTTTTTTTCAGTTGCAGCTCTATTTCCTGAAAGCAGAACATAATAAAACATGTAATTAAAGGCTGACAATGGCAGGAAGAGCTATCCTGGGGAGCAGGCGGTAGGGAAAAATTTACAGGAGAACTGGGGCTGGTCCTGTTTTAAGAGCAGGGAGTGAGAGTGAGTCCAGGAGGTGTGTAATGGCTGAGGGAAGTTAGAAGATGAGTCGCGGAGACGATGGCATGAGTTATGAAGGTTCCATGAGACGTAACAAGGTGTGTTTACCAACAGCACAAATTTAGAAAGTTCTTCTATCCAGAGTATCAACGTGGATCTACCTAAAGTCAAGAGGTTGGTAATTCAAATAGTTTGATGCCAAAGTTTTGACTCTCCTACTTAGTTTTTTTTGAGGACTTGGGGTATCTGTACCTATGTTGCAAATCCACCAAGATGGCTTTAAAGTGTGTTGACTCTTCCCATATTAAGTTTAAAATGAATTAGGAAGTTTTGAAGTTTGGGATCGAGAAGTTTAAATCAATGCTTTGTGTTTTTTTGTATTATTAATATTATTTTATTATTGTTATTAATATACATAATAAACAGGTTTTATATAGCGCCAACATATTACACATCGTTTTACATTAAATAGGGGGTGCAAATGACAGACAAGATACAGACCATGACAAAGGAGGAGGAGAGCACCCTGCCCAGAAGAGCCTACAATCCAGGGGGTGGAGGAATATTTCCAGAAGATGTCTCTATTCTTGCTGACCCAGAGATACAAAGGAAAGTTCTAGGCAGCTGTCGCCAGAACAGGTGTCTCCATTGAACGCTTTCCACAAACCTTTTGTCCTGGTGACAACTGCAAAAATTTGGATCGCTTTGTCTCGGTGACCGTACTGACCAGGACAGAGACGATGAAAAAAAAACCTGACGGGGCTTCTTACCCTTCCTAGTTTATCTGAAGCTAAAGAAATGGCTTTTGATACACTAGAAGATGAACATTAAAAAGGGCTAAAAGTTGAGCTTGTCCGATTCTTTCCCGAATGTCTTTTTATGCTTGAAGGTCAGAAAGCAGACACAGAATTCACTAGCTCATACTTCATACATGAAAAATTCCAAAAACAGAGCCACTATTGTTACCATTTTCATAAAAGCTTCTTAGTTCTGGATCCCAGTCATCATGGTGCACTATTGCCCCTATAAACCCCTCATTCTTACTGGGGATTGTGCTGGTGCGATGTGACAGTGTGTTTATGATCTGCTGCGTTCCCGCTTCAAAATTTCTCGACTGGATACCAACAGGAGCTGACAGTTAGTGGATGGTTTCAATAAAACCAAATGTGGTGTCAATTTACTACAATTTCCTTCAAAACCTCCCTCCATTCCTGTTGGTCTGTAATCCATTCCCAGATAATGATCAGATTTTAAAAGAACAAATGCCAGAAATGTTTTTCTGTTGTGGGTCTTTCAGTTGAGAAATTTGCAGCAGATTAGTTGTATATTTACAGTACTATGGAGAATTACCTTGCACAATTTAGTTACTAAACATCCGAACTGACAAATGAAGCATAACCTAAAACTAAACGGGACTTGGGATTCCTTGCATGGCTAAGCTCCCAGGGTCAAATCTTAGTCCTGACATTGTCTACATGGAGTTTACTTTTACCTTGTGGGTTTCCAAGCACCTGGTATCTACCCACATCCTTTGGCTTCCCCCATATTGCCCTTAGACGTTGTTGTGTCCATTAAACTATGGCTTTAGTAGGGATGTTTTATTGGGAGGGGCAGTTGGTGACCGGACCAGGATTCTGTAACATCTTGTGTTAATGTTGGATCTATATCCTTACAGCATAAGAGTGGTTGTAGAAGGTAAGTCAACTGGTAGCAATTATTTTTGTCTGGAATGTTCCAGCTGTGATATCTCAGAGTTCCCATCTCTGTTCCTGTTTACCTTTGTTTGTCACGGCACCTTAAAGCCGGACTAAACCCCCAACTATTCGTCAACCCCTGTTCCATCACAAGGTACCATCATCTTCCTTTTGCTTTACTTCCTGAAGACAATCTTCGGCATCTTGATTGGCTGTGCCAAGATGGCGTACCTCCTGCTCAGACCCGGCATGCGCGAGGGAAGCTTGGATTGCTGGATTTCCCTGGCAGCTAACACTGGGTTGTGCATGAACTGAGCTGGCAAAATCTCACAGCTGGGTGTCAAATAGGCAGGAAAGAGCAGATTTTGCAGAAAGTACATCACCTGCCCCTTTCTGCAACAACCACATACCTGAATTGCCAATGTTCAAAGTGGATCTTTAGTTCCACATTGCATACATGCTATGAACGGTATTGGAGATGGCACAAAGGTCTCACCAACTCAACCTTTAGGACATATAAGAAACTTGCAGGTCTATTACTTCTCTTGCTTCTACTAAAAGTTTATATATCAGTTTTGGGTGGCTTTGTTTCTTGAAACTCCCATGAATAACTATTTTCAGTGAATAACTATTTATAAGTGAAAATGTACCTTTTGGCAGTAAGAAAAATGTCCTGGCCTTAAATAGATTGAAAAGACTACAGTAGAGGGCATTGTAAAGTCTTTCATCCTTGTGCAATGTATACATTTACACTTCTAATCTAGTCAGTGTTTTGACTACTTTGCATTTCCAATGCGTCCGGCTGTGCTTGCTAATTAGTTAGTTGTTGTTAATTCAGCACGGCAGGGGGCACTCAAGTATTCTATAGAAATGAGAGTATTCAGAACACACCTATGGTGGTCCTTGCATGGCATTAGATGTTTTTGGAAGACGATTTATTTTCCCAAACTGCATGGTGGGGAATATGCATTGCACCTGGACAGGTATGCCCCTAGGCTAGAAAAAGTTTGTGCTTTAACTGTACAAGTAACCAGCAGTCCAACTTTGTAAGTGCAGAATTTAAAACTACTTTTTGTTGTTCCGTTAGACAAAAATGTGCATTGAAGGGGCTTTCATGTTCATATGGCGTAGTTTTCCGCTCAGGATGCTAGGTTATCTACTGTATGACTTGTGAGACCATCACCAATGGTTCCAATGGCACAATCCGCACGGTTTGCGAGTTGGAGAAACCACCGAACAGAATGACATCTGCAGCAATGGTGACTTTTATGCTCAAAGGAACCATTACTACCCCTTCTAAAGTAAAACCAGCAAATGATCTCTACTGGGCAAGGCCCATGCTTCTTGTGTGTATAAAGCCGTTCACCTCACTGTACCTATTCAATATCAGCCTCTAGGAATCCATGATGCAACTTGTAGAACGTTCCCAGATGACAATAATCGGCTTTTTTCCCTTCCCATAGCAATTTCTTCCCATAGTATCTCCCAACTTTTGCTTCTGGTATGTCCTTTTGCTCTATGGTTGCGTTTTAACCAGTGTGTTTCCTAGCCCTTCTATTTTATTCATTGTTCCTGAGATTAGTTAAAAAGTAGATTTCATGACAAAAGGCTGATTGTCACCCTTAAAACCTTCCTAATTTATCATGATCCCATTTCCTGTTGTCCGTAAAGGGCAGGACCCACCCTACTCAGCCTCTGCCAGATGATTGTGTGAGAATTGAGCTGGGAGTAGTACAAGAATCCCATTGTTGTCATAATCTGACAGCGGATACACAGAGCACCAACTGCGAAGGCCTCATTTGGCGCTGTTATGGGTTCAGAAATCTGAATGTGTTTCCTGCCATCACCGTACACTTGATAAATATGATGTTTCCAGTCTGTTTGTGTGTGTAATAATGAGCATGTAGGCAAAATGTTGTAAAGCGCATGAACCACTGATAGGTACCCTACAAAACTATGTTTAAGAGAAACTTAAACTTCTTATATTGACATTATGTTGTTGTATGTGTTTGCAAACCCACACTGCCATATCAAGGGGCCCTTGAAAAATTTAGTCCTTCTCTAATATGTGGGAGTACCCAAACTGGATAAATACTTGGAAGCAGCTCTTGTCGATAAGTATTTATAAACAGTCCAATTAATTAAAATATGAATGGGTAGTGCTTGAAGTCAGTTAAGTGGCCTGCATTCATATATACCAGGGGTGTCAAACTCAAATACACAGAGGGCCGAAATTAATAACTTAGACCAAGTTGCGAGCCAAACTTCCAAATTTATTGGAAAAACAATCTCAATAGGAAGAAACAAGGACACATGAGAAGAGCATGCAGTGCTAAATTATTTAGATCAATCCACTGCATAATACTGCATGCACTTCTCATGTGTTCTTGTTGCTTCCTATTGAGATTATTTGTTTTATTTTGCCAGAGAATACAATGTGAAACCAAACGAATTGCTGCATTCATGTGATTTCACATCGCATTCTCTGGCACAGTAAAAAAATGTATATAGCAATAGCTCTATGATAATTCCTGATAATCCTGATAATTCCTAATTATTGACTTTGACTACTACAACTCCCGGCATCACTTGCGTTTATAAAATGCTGGGCCACGCATAGGCAGAGAGGCCGCTGGTCTAGATACACGAGTGATGCCGGGAACTGTAGTAGCGGCATTGTACTTGCAGCTTCCGGGAATTGCCGGGAATTGTAGTAGTCGCAGCTTAATACATTACTATGGATTGCAGTAGTGGCGAGCCAGCTGCAATTCAAATTAAGAATTCTTTTGGGCACCAAAAAAAGACATGCCTGGCCATATTTTGCCCGCGGGCCAGAGTTTGACACCCCTGATATATACTGAATAAGAGTGAGTAGAAAGATGGTCACGGCACAGTGCTGCTGTCTGATCACAAGCTTTAAAATAGAGCTCTTGCCAACACTTTTTTGTTTAGTTTTTGAAGTGGAATAGTGTTGAAACCATCATGTTTACGACCTGCACCACTGCCTTTGGACACTAACAAATTCCAAGCCTCCTCTGCTCCAGTGGATGATGATTTATATAACATAGTTGTACATGTTATAAACATTCTAATTTTTTTACATTTCTCTTTTTTACAGAGATTCTTCTCAGAGATGGCAGCCCGTTCCTGGAACTAAAGCAGCCATGTTGGTGAAAGTGAATAGTTTGAGACAGATTCCAGTGTCCTCTTCCAATTCATCACTGCAGAACAGTATACCAAAGAATTCCACCAACCGGTCCAGTGGCTATGCTCCGATTTCACCTTCTGCCCTGCCAAGTAAACCATTTGTGGATCCTAAGCAATCCATGCAAGTGAAGAAAACGGACAATGGTGGATTTTGCGTAGTTTTAACTAAGGGGGGCACTTGTCAAACTCCACAAAGGACTCCTACAGGAACATTACAGCCCTCATCTCCACGGTATGGATCTCCACCACCAATCTATGATGAGCCTTCTCTAGACTCGCCTATTTACGATGAACCTCCTGCTGATATGGACTTTGAGAGTATGACCGTACGCTCGCTTTCTCCACCAGTGTCCCCGACAAACAGCCTGCAAGGCCATTCTCAGACGCCAAAGCTTCTGCCTTACCCGGGCCTTCATCAAAATAAGCACAAGAGGAACCCCTCTGCTACAGAATACAGCCCAGCAGGCAGGGAGTACATAAAACACATGGTCAATGTCGACCAGTCTTCAGAACAGACTATTTCTCCTACTGGCTCCCTTGATGTTCCAACTAAACATCAGCCTGGCCAGTTGGCCCTTAAGGACAGTTTTAAGAATTCTTGGAGGGTCTTGGAAGCGAATGTTCTCAAGAACATGGAGGCCCACCACAATCGGCAGAACAGCCTTCCTCAAGACTACCCTACGGTGGTAAGCCAGCAGGACTCCGGTTACTCTACTGGCCCTTCTCCTAGCTTGAGAAAAAGAAAAGGAAGAAGACAGGGCAATGCTCAGATAAGGCCTGGTTCAGTTGGCAGCAGCAGTGAACTCAATGCACTGAATGACAAACTTATTGCGGAGATGAGATCGGTTGTCTGCAGGACTGCAGTTTCTAGGGGCAGCAAGGCGAGTTTGGACACGGACATGATAGAAAACATTGCTCCGGACAGTAACAAGGTTCGATTTCAAGAGTCCTTAAAAAACAGTCTGGGGCGAGGGTCAAGAGATGATGTCACATCCAGCAGTAGATCATTGTACAGACCAGGAATAGAGGTCCGAGACATCGGTAAAGGAGAAATACCTGTGCAACCTGAAGTGGTACGACAGAAACGGACATATGAGAAGATGGACTGCTTGGAGAAGAAAGTCACCAGCCAGATAAGTCTCCTGTCATCAGAGTCCACGAGAACCATGTCTCAGGTAGGTGTCTGTTTATTTTACATACCTCGGATCCATTCTTTTGTTTCTCTCTTAAATAAAGGCAATTTAGTATTTGGTTCTATTAAAATGTTTTTTTGTTCTGAACCTTCTTTGCAGCCACTTGGTAGTATTTTTTATGGGGCTGATGCTGATAAATATTGACCGTGGCAATGTAATCTGTATTGAATCATCCAAAGCATGTATACAGGGTGATAAATAAAGAGAACAACTGGGAGATAGGGACACAGCATTGTCATGTCATACCTGAAACAGCCTGCAGAAAGACTTATGACAGGATCATAACGTCCTCTGTTACCTGGTAGTACTTTAAGCCGTGGATATAATTATAGCAGGGGTTCTCTAAGACAAAGTTATTTCTAGGGTTCCCCATGTTAAAAAGTTTGAAAACGGCTGTACTAGAAGGTCAAGGAAAGATTTAGAAGTATGAAGGAGTATGTAGAATTAGTGTCCGTGCACCAAAAACTAATGTCTCAGGTTAGATAGATTCTCTGTCTGAGAAGAAGTCTACTTTCCCTGTATAGTTTTAGATTTTTATTGCAGCAAAGACCTAAATTCAAAACCCTAAGTGATCAAGAAGAGAAGTCAGGAACTGCTGTATTTCAGGGGGATCTTTAAATTTTAAGTATCTTTAAAAAAAAAAAAAAAAGATCTGAGTAAGCTCAACAAGCTCTAAATAAATCATTAAAAAAGCACAAAGGTGGGGTGGCCCTTTAATGGGCCATTACAGGCCTATTTCTTTTTTGATGCAAAAATGTTTAAAAGAAACCTATTAGGAGGAAAATGTAATGATCACCAGGTACAGTTTGTACTTCTGAAAATGAGATTTTTTGGCAGGCAATTCTTTAGCATGCACACTTTTCTTTTTAGTGCTGATTGTTGACTTTTCAGCAGAAAACATAAGGTCTTGTATATAAGCATTGCAATCAGCTTTCTTGCTTGAATCTTTAGCAGCGTCTTGTGCCGATAAAACGCTTGCTGGTGTAACATTACCCCGAGCTTTCATTACTAATGAAAAATACAGCCAGGCACTTGTGTGACAATAATAAAAGGTATTCTGTTCCAGATGTAAAAACATTTTACAGGATCCTGTAGCTGCAATTCCAGTTAATCTGCATTCATCAATAGTCTGAGTTCTGGGAAAGTAATCAGGACGAGTTATGGATCTTTTATGTAAAAAAGCCGGACGTATGAGCTGTATGAATAGCATGCCTGCTTAATAAACATTATTCAAATAATCGGCTTCTGATTGCAGCATTTGACGAGCAACAGCTGCGAGTGTCAGCCATGAGGGCCGTCTGCTGGGCTTTTTACAACCAAACAGACCCTTCCTATCGTCTCCCAACCTGCCCTAAAAAATGACAGCTGGAACCTGTTCTGCCTGTACAATAGAAACACTTTTCCTTTTGGATAATCCTTAAAGTGAACCTGTCAGAATAAAAAACCATGCTTACATGTGTTGCAAGCCCAACTTTGAGAAAATATTTAAAAAAGAAGCACATGCCAGTGTTTAAAATTAAATAACACAGCTTCGGCTGCAATATTCACCTTGTGGAAGCGCATTTCTTATTGCAATATTCCCATTTGGGCGCTAGATGTCTTCTAGGCATGGGAAAGGTGGGTATCGGTCATTCCAGAAGACTGAGGATGTCCTGAGAATTCAAGATGTTGGGTACTAGGCGTTACCACGACTCTTTGCAGACAAAAGGTAATGGTGGAGAAAGTTGCACCGACATTGCCTCAGCTTTCTGTATCACTGAGGACCACCCAACGTCTGGAGAATATTGTAAGACGAACCAATAAATGGGCCTAAAATCCTAAGTAAGTATATAAAAAAACCTCAACAGTGGGTTTAGGACTGAACCTGAAGTTGAGCTTTAAAAAAAACATTTTTCATAGCTTTTACCCTGAATCTGTCACGATTTAGCTAACACATGCAAAGTTTTAGGTTTTCCCGAATACCTGGCAATAGAAGATCTTCCTTTGTGCTCCAGTAATGGATTTGTGGTAGGTGGGCCATATGGCCTGTGACCTCAGGACTTCCTTTTCAAGTCAAACAATATAATGCAAAAACCGGCTTTTTAATAATAAAGCTCAGTGGTCCATGATCACATTGCACACACAGCTGAAATAAAAAAAAAAAGCAACTCGCCCTCCCACCCCCTTCGTCCCTCTAATTTCCTTGCTCAGTACATCTCCCAACATTAGTTTCAATCTTAGACAGAGGGACTGAAAGTAAACAGCTACTGATTTGCTTTAAAAAAAAAATTGTGGATATCATATCATGGTGCCTCCCCTATTTTAGGCCTATCATGACACTGCTTCCCCTTGGTCTGGTTATTCTACTGACCTGATTGTTGGCAGTACTTAGATTCACTTAGAAAAGTACTTAGAAGAATGTGCAAATCAAGATCCCAAAAAATCACAACCTTTTTTTTTTTTTTTTCGCCATGATCCATGTCATTAAGGCAATGTTGAAACAAATAAATTAGTGGGAAATTAAAACCAAAAGTAAGCCACAACAAAAAATCACACTTGCCTTCAATCCTGCAGAGCAGTCTATCTGTCGGGAGCTTTCTTCCATTAGGTTCCGCGTTGTCCTGGTCTTCAGGTTAGCGCAGAGGGAGCACCAGATGCCTCCATCTTCTCTTCTTTTCTATGTTCTTCTTCCTATGTCACCTGATCTCACACTGTGCAAAATTTTGCATGGGTCACAAACTGGGAGCCTTAGCTAAGCCTACCCAAATATCAATTTTTAGCTAAACCCTCGTGCAGGCTTTGTGCTCAGGAGTGTTTGTTGTGACACTTGGAGTTTGCTTTCCAGCTGATCCCACTTTTATAATATTTTATATGGTGTATAGATACATGGATACACTGTGGGCCAGATATATTAAAGCTCCAAGACTGGAAAAGATAGATGGAAGGGAGAAGTTGGGTTATCCAGCAAACCTGAAATGGTCTAGTCCAGGATAGAAACCACTTCCTATTTAAAGCATACCTAAACTCAGAATTCACTTTACATAAAAGGGACAGAAAGAGCCTTTTTGCTCAAAGAAAAAAATTTGCCGATCTCACGCAAGTACAGTGAGATCAGCAAATTTTTTTTCATCCTACATCACCCAATCTGGCGCCTGGGTTGGGTGACGTAGGATTAAGAACCTGGAAAAGAGGACAAAGATGGCGGCGCCCAGAGCGCTGGCTCAGGGGACGGATGCCGGGGCCTGATGCAGGACACCCTTGGAGTGATCGGACTACCCTGCGGGATTGAAGGTAAATGTATTTTTAGTTTTGAGTTTAGTTCCTCTTTACTACCAAATCATTTTAAGAAATCCATTCCAAGTTTGCTGGCTTACCCAAGCTCTTCCATGATAGTCTATCTTCTTTAGTCTTGGAGATCTTCATTAAATCAGGTCCTTTATATTTATTTCTGCTCAGCCTTTTCTTTAAACATGGACTCTAAATATTACTTAAGCTATTTTTGATTTGAAAGTTTACCTGGAACCAATTTTCCAGCCACAGCTTGATATATATTCTATTTAAAAAGCATAGACCACAGTCCAGGGCACAGCAGGTGTGTGGTTTTTCAGCCATTGGTGTGTAGCCAGAGGAACGTGTGCACATTCACTACCGTGACCGTCTAAACTTGTTCTGTAAGAAAACAAGTCGACTTTAGGTGTGGTGACTCTGTAGTTCCAGCCAAATTTTTTATGTAATGGTTTAGATAGGGTGGGGATGGGTGAGAATATCTTGTTATATTGTTACAACTTTCTGTATCCCTTTTTGGGATGATTTTCTTTCACTATCATAAAAACCTTAGTCACTTGGACAGGAAGTGAGACGGCATCTTGCAGTAAGGCTAACAGAGGATGTAACCCTTCTTTTTTTCCCAATTGAAAACAAAACTTGCCCTGAATTTGGGTTAAAGTTGTAATAAGCAAATCTACATACAAGAGGCTTGTGTATTGTTACTTGAATCTTGGCCTGGTCTGTGTATTTCTTCCAGATTTGTGCATGGGTTCCTTTAATAAAGACCCCTCACTACTGTTCTCTCTCCTTGTGCAGAGTAACTGGTCCTGTAACCCCCAACCCTTTACCTGTTTTCCTAACAAGAAACAAACGGGCTATACATTACAGAATTAAAATATTACAGCTAGGGGTTTAAAGAGGAACTAAAGTTCCACTTTCAAAATCTGGAATCAAGCAGAATTGCAATTCATTGCAGAAAGACACAGACACTATCCTTTTTGCAATAAAACATACTTATCTATCTGATCGCTGTCGTCTTCTAAAAAAAACAGCTGAGCGTATGCAGCTCAGTATAGGAAGCCAGGATTCCTGGCATATCCTAGCTTCCATTGTGGCCGAATGAACTCATGCACGCCTGCTGCGGAAGTTGCCGAAGATCGAAACAAGAAGATGGCGGTGTCCTGTGACGGAAAGGGGACAGGTGACTTTATTTAAAAAGAAATGGGATCAGACAGGTAAGGTTATTTTATTGCAGACGGGACATAATCTATCCCATTTGCAACAGAGGACCTTCCTGATCACAATAGTTTAAAAAGTTCTGCTTTAATTGTTGAATTGTTTTTCAAGAATGCCAAGTTCCAAGTTCTAGATGTGAAACCCCATTTCCGTCCTGGATAGTTTTCTGCAGGCAGGCTGTAGTACTGGTTTACTTCCTATGTGAAATTGTTGGTGCCTCTTTAAAGGTTCTATGACCATCTTTTTCTTACTGGGGAAGGCTTGATTTTCTTGTTGGGATTGGGTGGAATCTGTCCAATGGTGACAATATAAGTCAGGCTTATATTGCAGTTTTGTCTGTATATAATCCAGGTTTATATTGTTGTCTGTGTCCTCCTACTTTGGTGTAATCCCTTGGGGCATTTCTTGTCCCATTATAACCAGGAGGGGTTATGACCTCCTAGGTGATGACCACGCTAAAAATCTCAGAGGTCTTTTCTTTTTCCTGTTTAATCTATAAATAAAAATATTTTTCTCTGGCTTTGGGCTTTTTGAGATTGAGTTTAGATTGAAGTTTAAGGATCATAAAACTTTTTGTACATGGTTTTTTAGACTTGTCCATATTCTTATCAAGGACAGAAAAACAATTAACTTTGTTAATATGAATTGCCTTTATTGATCATTTTTCCTTAATACAATATATTAAATGTCTTTGTGTTTCATTGAACTATAAGCAAATGCAAGCGATGTTCTTTTTTTCTTACAGAGTGGAACCCTGGAGGCCAATCCAAGCTGTGAAAATCGCGGACAAGGACCTTTTGGCTCCAATTACCAATTCCCATACACCACTTTGAGGAAACCACTTTCTCAAACCAGCATGGTGGACTGGGCCTCGAAGAACCTGAACATGCACACACAGGGTATCTTCCGAAGAAGAATATCAATTTCTAACATGCTCTCCTGGAATGGAGGCTCGATTAAGAAGCCCATGTTGATCACCAGTAATCGAGTTATCAAGAAAGAGGCTTGCGAGATGTTTAAGCTTGTTCAGATATACATGGGAGACCGCCAGGCCAGGACAGATAGAAATGAGGTGGCTTTGGTGTTGGTCACTAAGTGTTGGACCTTGCAGGGCTTACGGGATGAGTTGTACATGCAGCTGGTGAGACAAACCACCAACAACATGTCTTACAAGAGCCTGTCCCTTGGATGGGAGCTTATTGCCATCAGTTTGGGCTTCTTTTCACCATCTCCAAAGTTCCAGTCCTACTTGGAAGGCTACATCTACAGGCACCTGGAAGATGCAAGTGATCAGAACAGTAAGTGTTCACTTATTTTATACTTGTTACAATGGGCCTTATATAATAACCAGTTTCTAAAAGCAACCAGTGCATTAGGATTTTAGGTGTTGGAGCTTTATTTGTCTCTTTGAAACTAGTTTGGTAACTTTGAAATCGTGCTGCTTAATTTGCAAATATTATGCAATGGTTTTAAGGTCAGTTCAGACATTTGTGCTGTATTAATAGACTCCCAGCCTTTCATGTGCACTTTAAATGTTGGATCTCAGGTGACCCCTTGACAGTATACCTGGAGTACTGAATACAGGAGTATGGTAGTGCAGCACAAGTGTGAACAGCCCCATTCCCAAACATGTTCTGTAAATGCTTATTCCCAAGCAATAAAGCCACCCTGCAAAACACATACCTGTCAATAGTCCCATGCTTTCCACGACTGAATTGCCAGTTTGTTTTGCACTTATGGAATATGAAGCTGGAAGAGTAAAACTTCTGTTTCAGACGACAGTTGAACCTCTGTAGTAAAGTTGTACCGAGCTAGTTACCAGACTCCAACAGAGTTAAGCCTGTCCTTGCTCCTCTAAAGCTAAATTATCAGTTAATGGAAGACTAAAGCATCTATTGAAATGTGTTTTTGTATTAGACACTGTATATGCTTTGTGTTGTGTAGTGCTACACACAACATCTGGCTCTTATTATGTACAGTCTAGACTTGTCCTAGGTAAGTGTGTTTTTAGATAATTGCCCTTGTACATCACATCTGGCAGATAGTTTCCTTTTTATATTCACAGGATCACAATAATATGCCTATTTTATTTTGGAGAGTTATACTAAATATTAAGTTTCCTTTTTTTTAATTTTGGTGGGCCGGGGTGGCTTATCCTGGCCAACCTCAAATTTTTTAGAATGAAAATGCTTTGGTTTATGCAATGAACACAGAGCAATTTGCAAAGTGCAATAGCCTATAGTCACAGCCAGTCATTCTTATTTGTTTAGACTGAATAGGATGCACCATAAAGCACTGATATTGGAGTTAGAGCAGCACATCGTACAGGTGATTTACATCTGTGATTTGCAATGAGCTGTTGTGCTATACTGCACTGTCTAAATGAAGATTCAAGATCAACAGCACTGCAAACTTGGTTTTACTATATGCCTAGGTTTTGCTTTGAGCAGAATTATAGGGCCACTCCTTGTAATCAAAAGTCCAATGAATAAAATTAGGACAGATACATTTTAGGAAACTGGGTTTAAGAGACTTGTTTTGTTGCCCTTGATACCTACTTTTATAGAAAACCTATATAAAATGCAACAGTTTTCATGCATTTGGACCCCAGGCTCTATACAAAGTACAGAGATTGGATTTGAGCTAAGTACAAGAACATGGTAAAGAGGATTCTGGGAAAGTCTAACCTAAAACAGAAGTCTGTGGTCATGGGCTAGAGAATAAAAACAGTGAATTCTATTTATGGTAGTGCAAATACTGATTAAAAGGGAAATTCATTTTTTTCATGACTGCAAAGCAATTGTATCCCCGTTAACAAAGGATTTTGTGTAAGGCCTTGCATTTTGAACAATAATTTATCAATATGATCAGCGGTATATAAGTAGTCTGATCAATGTGTTATTGTTACCCTTAAATCTATGTATAGTTAGCATATTTCTATACAAGACCAGACTTATTTAAATATGTACTGGAAATATGCTCTAGATTCCATTTAAACACTTAGTCAGGTTCTTACCACCAGCAGTAAACAGCACTAGGTGCAATTAAAGCCTGTCAGTGCCCTGTAAGTAGGCAGCAGACTGTATAATTTGCTGGAACTCTATAATCAGAGGGCAACACATCCTCCTTATAAAGCGGGTTCTGTCCTTACACCAAGATCAAAATAAATGGGAAAAAAATGTCTCCTGCTATTTATGTACACTGTAATTATACAGCGGTGTCTATGCCAAGCTGCATATGGAAGGAACGTTTCTGGAGGTCTGAATCTGGTGACTGTGGATGGCTTGCAGTATATTTTTACACCTCTTTCAGATCTCCAGCTGGAAGTTTAAAGCTTCACTCTAGTCCAAATTAAAAGTCTTTGCCATAGTGCACAAACACCCAGTTTGGGGAACCCCATTATTTTATGTTTGTGTTGCAGGACATGTAGGCTCAAACACATCCACTTCAGGCTTTAAAGAAGTTTCTCTTGACACTCAAATTAAATGAGCAAAAGTTAGGAACACGTTCAGATGCAAAATTGGCTGATTCTTTCTTAGCAAAGTCTATGTAACAATTTTATTGGGTATCTGTGAACTCATATTGTCAATAGGCTTTGGGTTTAGCATTTAGATGAATCAAATTTTGCTTTCCAACATACACACAATGAAGTAGTGGTCAAGGGAATGTTTTATTCTGCTACAATAGAGCAATAGAGGGAGGAATCAATTAATCTATTGTGCTGCATTGTCTTGCTGTTCCAACCAGTCTGAAACATGTCCCCATTGAGTTCTGTTTCCTAATTCAGAACTATTGCAATGTATTTCATGGTTTCCTGTAGTAATGATGAAGCAGACATGTCTTATCAGATTTTAGGGTACTGGTCAGGGTACAGGTTAAGCAGCTGACCACATTTTGGAGGTACAAGCTCTAAGTCTGTTATCCTTACCTTCGTCACTGATCTTCAAAAGCAACCCATTGGGGGATTAATTGGAGATTACTATAGCTGAATTCCTCAAGATACCAGTTATTGGGTTGTCATGCTATTCCAATTGCTTCAAAACTTTCTGAGATACTGACCTATTAGCATGCAGATCATAAGGTCTTTAAGAACATTGAAGCTACAGATATCTGGGCAACTATCATTTGCAGGAGATCCACAGTAGTAGTCATGTTATTTCTCTTGCACTTCATCTTCACCTATTCAATAACGAATGTGTGTGTCGAGGGGACCCTACTTTTTTATACCAAGCTTCTCTAAAACTCAAAGATGTAACCTTTAATGTCACCACTTTTTGTGCTCTTGTCCATTCAAATACAAGGGATCCTGGTTTATCACTGTAGTGGAACAGACAGGTCTGGTCCAGCAAGTATATACATAGAGATCACTGGGATAGTCTATTGCTTACAGGTGGTTTGAGGTGAACCCTTATTCATTGCTATACAAAATAATATGAAGCAGATGTTGAACTGTAGAACCTCTGTAGGTTATTGGTACAACATGTTCGTTATCAAGCATGACCCGTGTGAAGTGAACTTAACATTTATTGTACCTGGATTATGTTTGACTTAACCTGCCTGTGCCTGTAATAGACATTGGTGTTTTTTTACTTGCCTGGAGATCTGTATTTGTGTAATCTAACATTATGTCCTGTAAGTGGGGATGACTCAAAGCATTCTCCTGTGTCATGTCCCAGTGCATGATGTATAGACCTGACCTATAATCCCATTTCAGTCTACAGTCACAAGGGAGGTGACGAACTCTGCCCGTCAGGTAAGAATGACAAACCTCTGTTACAGAGTTGGTGAAAAATGTCCTAATTGGCAACATTAGGAGGTTTAAGTGAATTATTCTACATTCCTGGGGACGTGTAGATGATTATTGTACTTGCCTAAGACCAGGTAGAATGGAACTGAAATCCTCACACTTGTATCATGGCCTGTAGTAGTAGTAGTAGTAGTAGTAGTAGTAGTAGTAGTAGTAATTTATATAGCGCCAACATATTATGCAGCGCTGTACATTAAATAGGGGTTGCAAATGACAGACAGAGACACAGGTAGAAGAGTGGACCCTGCCCCAAAAAGCTTACACTCTAAGAGATGGGGGAAGTAACACACAATAGTAATTAAAGCAGTCTTTCTTGACCTTTTTACATGAGTTAACCCTCAAAATAACTTTCAGGGAACTCCTACTATAATTATTATATCCACAGCTCACACTATATTAGCATTGTGGTCCAATGGGAAGAATGTCACCCTTACAGATAGCCAAAAAGATAGTTGGTGTTAGTTAAACTAAATTAGGAGACATGAATTGCCTATTGCCCGGGGGAATCCAGTTTATTATTATTAATAATAATAACCCTGATTGAGAAACACTCAAGTGTGGATAAGAGTTCCATCTGACCTTTATTATTGTACATGCACCCATTGGATATTTTCCTTTACTTTCTGTAAAGTGACAGGGTTGTATATGGGGGGAAAAAACTCCCCAGCCACGACGGCAATAAAAGACCCAACCTAGCTCTTTTTCACTCTATCCAAAACTAAAATATAAAGCATGGGCTGCATCTAAACTGCAATGGGGATGAACCATGAATAAACAAATCAATATCTTTCAGTATTGACTTGGGGTATCTAAGCATTAGTTTGCAATCCCTGTAAAATTCAAACTTTTTAGCAAAGTTTGAATTTCTGAAATCCAGCCGTGTCCCTGGAATATGTTATTGTGTTATATAAGCAAAAAAAATTATACACTGCAGCTATGGCAATAGAACATTGAAAGGTTGGGTGCTTTTAAATGGATTGAAACCTAATAAGCAAAATGTATTCTGTTAAAACTTTTCAGACCGTAGATATGGTGTCTGGATTAGTTTCCTTTGTGTAGACTTTTTTCCTTAATTTTTCGTGGACATCCTGCCAGTGACACGCTTACTGTCCTAGGGTGATAAATCAATCAATATACGGTATCTGATGCCAAACTGTCACACAAAGACTACTCTTTTGTTTCAGACTACAAACTCCTCCTGCTCTCTTCCTCTCCATTACTTAGAGGGGAGGTGTTTTCTTTAATATACAGATGGGGAAGCTAATAATGTTTACATTTTTCCGTAAAGAAAAACTTTACTTTTAGCTTTAAATGGTAGAGAAGTAGGAAAACCCCTAATATTTATCATATTTACTAGCTGTTTCCCACTAATGAGCTTTCCATTTACTTTCTGTCCTAGTAATGCAACACAAAATGAAGAAATATTTCCATAGAACTCAGAGTTGTATTTATATAAAATAGGGGATCTGATATTTAGCTGATGGGAATCAATTGCTGCCATTAAAAAACATGGACCTGGAATTTTCCCACCAGACTCCCTGTTTTATGGATAGAGCCATAGAATAAAATTTCTCCATTGCAATATTTCCCCTCGCCCTTTGCTATGAATATTAAAAAGAATTCGGCTCAGTAATTTTCTGCACTTGCTGATGTCCTTGCAACTTCAGATATATTATAATTGAGTTTAGACAGGAATGCAGGATGTGTCCATGATCAGGGCCATTAGGAATTTGTTCAGAAAACAATGCCAACATTACTGGATTCCATTCAAATTGCAGTAATCTATAACATCCAACTTCATCCAGTAATCTATAACTTCCAGATGATTTTAGATCTCTATTTCTATAGGCCTTGATTCTGTATGCTTTGGTTACTGTTTTATCTCAGTGTACTCCTTGATTGCTTTCCTTCATTAAACTTTAAATATAAAAAGAAAGAGAGAGCTTATTTTAGATTGGCTGCCTGGACTTAGCTTCTCTTGGCACATTTGTCAGTATTTCCTTTTACTCTTACTATACAAGTTATTATATGTTCAAGCAAGTGTAACCAACTTGTTGTGGGTCCTCTATAGAAGCTTGTCTACATTTATTATATAATAATATATATTACTCCCTTCAACAGCAGCAGTGGATCTCCAAATTATTTGAAGCACAAAACAGCTTTGCAAAGATTTTAGCAAACTTTATTGCAAATACCTAATATTAGTATCATTAATATTGTTGTTAATAATAATAAACAGCTCCAACATATTGCATAGTGCTGTATCTTTTTCTGTCAATAATAAAACACAGACTGTCCCATGGATCTCTACCTACAAACATGAGCGCTTAGTTGGAAGGTCTCACCAACTCTACTTAAGCATTCGGTGTGGGTAAAAAAATAAAAATAAATGAATGGTAGAAATTAGGAGCTAATAACATGAGTAGCAAGTAAGAATTCTGTACCTAAAAAGTCTACCCCCTCACAATGTTTATAAATCGTTATATTTGGCAGCTTTTAAAAAATAGTTGGCTGCTGGTGGGATCAGAAATTTTCTACTTCTTTATGGACTAGCCTGTGCAATTATTATATTTAAATCATTGATTATAGAAAATAATTCTTTCTAGAAGTTGCACTTTACTTTTCTACAACCCAGTTGTTTAGTGAGATATGATTTATCTAAGATAGCAAATATTGTGGTCATGATTTGGGTGCTAAGCTACTACTGACTTCTTCTTGCAGTTCTCCAGCGGATTCAGGAAGCCGAGGAGCTAAAGTCTAAGAAGCATTCGAAATCTCGAAAAAAGAGGAAGCAAAACGTAGAAGAAGAGGAAGGTAAATATTACATTGTCTGAGATTTGTGCCTGATTTTTTTTTTGTGTTTGTGCCTCAATGTGGTTCCTCCTCTTATGTTGTTGTGTTTTCTGGTTTCTCGGTCATGTGTACTAACCTGTAACTGCATGTTCAACAAACGTGGTTACAGCATGATACATGCATTGATTACAAATATTGCTAGGGGTCAATTTTCATAGCCTCCTCTGTAATATCTTGGATTATCTTTACTGAGTTATGATAATTGTTACCTGCAGTAATGACCATTCTTTTCACCAATGGGAGCTAAAAATAACAATCATTATGGCAAGCAAACATTTCCTTTAGCTCAGAGAAAATGGTAACTTCACGTTGAACGTAAAGCGTATCTAAACCTAAGAACAAGTATGTAATGTACTTAAACGTAGAGGTCATTGCACTGGTTTTCTTTTACAGGCTCTTCCCATTCTTTTCATTCATTGACTGTAACATCTTCCCTATTATAGGGTGACAATGCTCTTACTTTACTGTATATATAGAATAGTTGTGTTGTCACTCTTTGCTTGTGCTTATTTGGGCTATAGAACAGCGGTGGCCAACCTTTCGGACCTCACGGACCACTAAATTCATCATTTTAAATCTGCGGATCATTATTATTAATTTTTTTAAAAAGATAAATACATTTGTAAAATAATAATCTTCCTAATGGTGCTGACAAGGACTGTGGAGGCTCTGATTCATTGATCACCTCACGGTTAAGTGAAGAATTACTATTGTTACTATTATCATTAGTTGCATATCTTTGGTATTACTAAAGAAATGCAAAATATTTGTTTGCTTTTTCTCACTCCTTATGGGTTTCATTCAAATCTAAGACCGAACAAGAAATGATAGTTATCAAACTATTTGATGCCATTAAATATAACAGGTAAAGAAAATATACAGTTAAGGTCATATTTACCTAAAAAAGCATATGAGAAATAAACACATAAAATAAAACAATCGGATGAGAATCGGTATTGGTGGAGGGGGGTGACTGTTGTAATGGTGGAAACAATACTGAAGTGTACAGCTCGGCAATGGTTTCCTCATACAACCTAACACTACACTGACGTCACGCTGCGCCTCCCTTGTTTTTCCAACTCTAGTACAGTTCGTGAATTTAGTGCAATATAAAGGTGAAAATTGTCATTCAAAAATAAGAATTTATTAGAATATAATTTTTGTTATTATCAAAACATACCAGTTACAAAAAAATTCCACATTTTTTGTGGACCATCACTGCTTTAAGAACACACAGTAGGTGGTGCAGGACAGGTTTTAGCATTTATCAAACCAATCTATCAAAATGCTTAAAATATTTAAATGTTTTAAAGGATGCAAACGAGAGCAGTTCATTGTGTTGGTATACAGAAATTTTAAGCTTGGCCTTGCTTCTTCCCACCTTTTAAGGCACCATAAGTCATAAAGTCAGTCATTGGTGGCAGAAAAGTTAATCTTTTTCAGTATAGTGATGTCCTTGATTTGGAGAGTTTTATGTCTAGTTCATGGTGTACTCAGACGTGTTATGTAACGTCATGCCCCATCTCTGATTGGAAAAAGTGTAAAATCCTCTGCAAATGAATGATGACCTGCACAATAAGCAATCATCAGATAGCCTGATCTCCGGAGTTGGTCACACTGGCATAGTCCACTCTTATGAACAGAAGAGGGACAAAGTGAAATAAAACCTGCCCAAACCTGGAAAATTAGGTGGATTATGATGAAAAATGCATATTGTCCAATCCTCAAAATAGCCTCAAAATTAAGTCTTCTACTGGCTCTCATGATGTTCCAACTAAGTATCTGCCTGGTCAATTAGACCCAAAGGGAGATATGAAGAACATGGAGGCTCATCATCCCCACCATCTCAGGTTTTTATTTAATTTTAAGTGTTTGGCTTGATTCCCTTCAATGTTTTGAATTTTTCTATTGATTCTTCTTGATGTTTCCCGACTATAGAGAAGCTTAAGAGGTAAATATACATTTCACAGCAAACACAGAGATTAGCACGTAACTTTTTGCTGTCTGTACATCTGGTATTTTTTTAAATGCAGTTTTGCCAAAGTTATCTCTACTTCTGCATTTTTTTTTTTGCAACCAATATGTAAAAATATTGTGCAATCTGCAATGTTTCTTTTTTTTAGTATATTGTATGTAAGGTCTGAGTGTATACAGTCTACTTATAGTCTAAGTTTATTGCTGTATCCCTGTAGGATACCTGACCATTTTGAGTGTATTCACAAGATTGACATTGCCTTTAGTACAGGAAGAGGAAGAGGGATCAGAAAGAAATTGTGATCCTTTTGTCAGCCTGGTCCACGTAAAATAATAAAACTCCTTGTTGGATGTGGAATGCTTACAGGTACTCTGCAAAGCCATGTGGTCTGCAGTGGAGTAATGTCCATCTTACATATATGAATCACCATGTCAGGTCTCTGGGGTCAGGCCACTTTCCAATTGTTCATATAATCTCAAGTTCTCAGTGGGGAATTCTTAGTTATTTATGGTTCTGTAGCTTGTCACATTAAGCACCCCCCTGGGAAACTCCTGTTGTCTCCTCTTCCTTAAAATCTTCTTTGTGTAATGATGACGGAGTGCAGTCTCATGTGTCTTGTTGAAATGAAGTAAAGTTATATAATGCATGTGATGAAGCCGTACTCCATTCACCACCCATAAAAATAGATTTCCTTACATTAATAGAAGGCAATGCATTTTGGGAGTCGTAAGCGCATTATTCTAAATGTTTTTACCGTTAGAGTGCAAAGGAGGGGTTCATTCACTCATTTAAGTTTAACGTATCTAGACTTTTCTAAATAATATCATTTTAGTCTCATTTCCTGTGTCTTATGTCTCTTACTTTTCCTCTGCTCCAGGGCTTTTAACACTTACTGGGACCATGTGGTCCCATCTTCTGACTCCCACATTACTACTGGACATTGTATGCCTGTTTGCCCCACCACTCTGTGTCCTGTATTATTGTAGGGTTCAGAAGGTGAGACCATGGTATTCCTGTGCCCCCCAGCACACTCCGGTCCCATCTTCCGACCCCTACATTACTACAGGACAATAAACCTGTGCCCCCCAGCACACTCCGGTCCCATCTTCCGACCCCTACATTACTACAGGACAATAAACCTGTGCCCCCCACCACACTGCCGTCCCATCTTCTGACCCCTACATTACTACAGGACTTAGTGTGACAGGGGGCACAGGTATACTCTGATCCCATCTTCCGACTCCTAAATTACTACATAACTTAGTATACCTGTGCCCCCCACCACACTCTGGTTCCATCTTCCGACCCCTACATTACTACATGACAATATACTTGTGCCCCCCACCACACTCTGATCCCATCCTCCGACCCCTACATTACTACATGACAATATACCCGTGCCCCCCACCACACTCCGGTCCCATCTTCTGACCCCTACATTACTACAGGACATACTACACCTTTATAGTACACCTTTGCATTCCACCAAACTGTGGTTCCTTTTTCCAGCCCATACATTGCTCCATGACATAGGATGTCTGTCTCCCCCCTCCACCACATTGTGTTTCACTCTCCAATCCCTGTTTTACTCCAGGACGTAGTATTGATAAGAGGATTGGAGGAATAGTCATCAGACAGTCCTGAAAGTATTGAATGCTATAGAACCTGCAGCATGGAAATGTAGAAAAGCTAGGTGACATGGGGCACTGCAGAGTATAAAAGTATGAAAAGTGGAATCAAGAACAACCAAATTTTAGAGATACTGTAACAAGCCTTTTTTCTGTAAACTTCATAGCTTTCTTATGACCTATGTGAGATGTACTTTTTGCCCTTGGGTAAATAGATACCAGGAATTCAGCTGACAAAAGTAATTTTTCCTTTGTGTTGATAACAACTGAACTTATTCTGATCTTAACCAGCTCATATGTCAAACTTGTTCACTCCCTATGGACCCAGAGCATTTTTTGCATTTCTGTTACAGACCTGTTGATTTGGTAATGCTTTTATATATCATAGGTACTTAATTGATAGAGTTCTCTTTTTATGATATGACTATAATCCCTAACAGGAGATTGATTCGTAGGGCTCTGCATCAGTAGGTGTTCACTTTTAAGGCTTTATTAGGCAAATTCCTACCAAGTGATGCCTGGATATTCTTCACACTTGAGAAAATGTAAGCGGTGCACCGTTTAATCCGCATAACTGTGGTTGTCATGGTCTTACAAGCAGCATTTGCGGTTACTACAAACATTACAAGTTAAAAGCAAATATTTCTTTCAGTTTTGTGTCTGATCAGCCTGCAGAGTGAGGAGGTTGCTAGCTGCTCCTCTCGGGATTACAATGCGGCGGTTGAGCTCATCGCTGTGGAATGCGGCAATCCACTCTGTCCTTTCTATACGCTCATCTCCCATTCATTATTGAAGTATTCCTTTCAGTGCCTGACATACCTACATTAAGCAGAGGATAATGAAGTGCGGAACCCTGTGCTCCGGCCTCCTATCGTTTCCCATATCGCCAATCATTGATATCTGCTTTCTTTTTAAAGAAGTAACTTTATACATTTCATTCCTTAAGGTGTATAAAGGGGAATGTGAATTCTTCTTATTATCTTTAAATGTAAACATAAAAATACCATCTGCTTGATAAAAATAAGCTTTTCAATACGTGGTAACATTTAGGAACCTTGTTCTTTGTAATATTAGTTATTAAGTATTATTGTATGTAAACTTGGAGGCTGGCATGTTTGCTGTTTATATACTCAAGTTCTACTTTCTGCTTTGCAGTGCTGCATGAAGGATTTGCAGCAACACATATAGGGCAAACACTTACCAGCTGGAGAACAGGCAGCATAAAGCATGTAAGTGGGACATTCTCTCGGTGCAAAATTCTATTGACAGCAAGAGAGCAGTGGAGCCACTTACCAGCTGGAGAATGGGCAACATAAAGCAGGTATGTGGCTCCATTGCTTTTTTTGCTGGCAATAGAATTTTGCACCGAGAGAATGTCCCACTTACCTGCTTTATGTTGCCCGTTCTCCAACTGGTAAGTGGCTCCATTGCTCTCTTGCTGGCAATAGAATTCTACACCGGGAGCAATGTCCCGCTCATCCAACCAGTGAGCAAGTGATACATGCAATATGAGCATATGCCCAACATATGCCATGTATCAGGTATGTATTGCCCCCTATATGTTCCCCATGGCAATCCTCATCCTTCATGCCAGGTAATGCTACCTTTGGGAAGGCGCTACATGCAGCTTTTTCTGGTGGTAGCTCCAAAGAAAAGGAATAGGGGGATCAGTGAGTGGTACAACTACTGCTCACTGGCACCGGTTGTCAAACATGCAGACATTGGTTCTATACGAACCAGTATGCGTGACCAATTGACTGGCAAGGTCCCAACCCCGGGGAGCAGTGCGGGGTCTGAATTGGCCCTGATTAAACTGATCAACTAAAAACCAGAGCTAGTGGTAATCTCTAATATATTCAATCCATATACTAGCAAAAGATTTAAGGTCAAGGACATTGAAGACAAAGAAAAGCCAATAAATAGCTTGTGACCAGCTTGCCTGTTTCTAATTCACAGAACGGGATTGGGGATGCTTTCCAAAAGCTTGTCAGTCTAATGTACTGAACCTTTTAGAGCTAATTGGCCATTGGAGTATAACATCAATTACTTCCAATAATTAAGCCTATTGTGTTTGTGTCCAGTTATGGGTTTTTTTTTTTCTATTCCATGAAAACGTTAAGACATCGCATCTGAACTGTTTTATTAATCCTCCTTTATGAATAATAAAAGCAGCTGAACCTATGAAATGATTGTTGTTCTTGGCTTTCTATATCTCTCAAGTGGTCAGTTAGTGGTGCTGCTCAGTAATGACCCTCCTATATCGGCAGAGAGCATGTGACTGATGCCTTGGCATTTCCCAAATAAAGCCTCGCCATCAGATGCCATTCATATGTATTGAGAACTATGTTAAAGTACTATATTACACTAGCAGGTGTAAAGTGCTGGTTCAATCCACTTTAACATCCAAAAGCCAAAAAGTAATTTTTGGGTTGATTAAATATCTAGAAAAGTTTTCTTTCCCAAGTATCACCTTATTTCCATGATGCTTAATTTGCAAATCTGATCTGTGCATTGTTTTTTTTTTTCCAGGTCTACCCATCAGCACCTATGCCAAATATTGCTATCGAAAACTGCAAAAAGTTGCAATTACAGGAGGAAAGAAGGTAAGAACCTTTCTGGAATGGGTATATATGTTTGTGTGATATAAATACCCGCTACTGGTTTACTAAATGATTGCAAAACAAATGTAATGCAACAGTCATGTGCAAGTTCTGGTTGGATTTCCAGGACAATATTAAATGATAAAAGACAGACGTTACAGATGAAATATCCTTGCCAGGGGGTTACACCAACACTGCAAAGGTTAATTGCTCATTTTTATCTATGGTTAAATTAAAAATCCAATGAATTGCAACAGACTTTTCTTTTTGGCATCAGTCAGAGACATTTTGATATCATCATAGACAATGCTGGATCAGTAGTCCTGCATTGCAAGAGATGATGCTGAGGACCCACCTATGATCTGGAGGGCACCAGCTGCCAGGAAAGCCTAAAGCGGGTAAAGAACCCCCACTGCAAGGTAATTTTCAAATATCCCCGAATTTCAGCTTTAATGAATGCTCGTTGTGGTTGTCAGGCCAGGTCACACTTCATCACTGTATTCTGCAGTTCTTTTTTTGCATTGGAATAAGTTCTGTAATGTAAGCTCTCCTCTTCCTGTGTCAGTTTGTATTTCTTTGACACTTGCTACCCCTATTTAATGTACAGCACTGCGTCATATGTTGGTGCTATATAAATACTGTTTAATAATAAGGCATCCCTTTACAAATAAAAAGGCTGCATTCCCTTGAAAATTGCATTTTTTGCAATGGTTTTTAATGACAGCATGGCACTGAGCACCTTTTCAGAAGGAAATGACAGCAATGCCAACCTTCACGTTCTCAGGGTTTTTTGAAGTCTTGCATTGTTTGGTAAACCCGAAACAAGATTGGATTTAGAAGAAATTAGACTACACAGTGATGTGATTGTGTACATAGTGACTTGGAATTTAAGTTAGACCTTTTGAAAGTGGCAGAGTTTACCGAGCAATGTAATCATCGTATTTCTGAGTAAATAAAGTGACGGTGACATTTTGTTTCTCTGTAGAAACGCCATTCAGGCTGGGAGGTTTCTGAATGTGACAGTTCCTAAATGGTCTCTTTTGTCTGAGCTGTCTCATCCCATTAAAAGTTTACAGTATGGAATCTCAAGTGACCTATTTCTTCTAACAGATAAATGTCGCTTTCTTCTTCAAGCCCAATTTCAGAGAAGTGTGTGAGCCAGAATCACTATCAGATCTGTCTGTGATTTAACCTCTTCATTAGAGAGAAGTTATAGGGTGCTTGTATCATTGGGGCGATAGATGTTCCTTCACCACTTTTCTATTGCTAGTACTGTTCCAGCAGTTACAGATTCGGTCACTTCCTTTGCTTGTGACAACCTGCCACTGGAATAGGAAGTAAATGGGACAAGAAGCCTCCTAGATTGTAAGCTCTTCAGGGCACGGTTCTCTCCTCCTCCTGTATCTGTCTATTATTTGCAACCCCTATTGAATGTACAGCGCTGTGAAATATGTTAGCGCTATATAAATCCTGTTTTAATATTAATAATGTACATATTCCTCCTGAGTGGGGACACGGACAACCACCAAATCCTTATGAACAAAGCCGGTTTTGGCTGTTGATCCAAATGACAGCACTGTTAGCTAAGTGGTTGTCATTTGCTAGCTCATTGCAGCACAAAGCTTGGCAGCCATCAATCTCCTGCTCCTACTATCTACTAAGAACAACCGCCCTTCTTGGTCAATTTTTTAGTCCAGATCAACCAAGATATGCCCCTGTTTTATTACAATTTTGCTAAAATCAATCAATTATTAATCTATTAAAAAGTTCTATAGTTTGGCTAAGTACACACGTGCAATAATTGTTGTTGGAAAACGAACGATTAACGACCGATCCATGATTGTTCACGATTATTTTGAACGATCATATTGTGCACAAATCTGTACATGCTGAAATGATATGATCATTCAAATATAATCCACTAATAATGTACACACATTAGAGGTGATCGTCTGAACCATGAAAGTGACATGTAAAGGAGAAAGTGTATCACCGAACAATCAACGATCACTGAACGACCGTACACACAATAGAGAGCGAACGATCATCGCATAATCAGATCCGCTGGGGCGGTTGTTCGTTTCCAGCGACATTTCTCATTCATCGGCGTCGTTGTGCACTATTTTTGTTCATAATTACCGGCCGATCGGTTGTTAATCGTCGTTTCCAACTAAAATTATTGCACGTGTGTACATAGCCTTTGGCTTTAGACCTGCAACAAATATCCCCATTGGAAGATGTCATCTGTTTTGGTGACAACTGGGAAATTGTAAATTTACCCTCATTTTCTGTGCAACGTTTAAATTTTACATAACCTGGAAAAACAGGACTTGGTTTGATACACTTCATTTTATAATGTATTAAATAAATGAATACATAGTCTCAGGTTGTCCTGCAAGATTCTTAACTTAAGGCAAGAAAAGTTTACTACCCAGATCAAACAATCCAATCCCTGTCGTAGTTTTTAAATTGCTGCAAAACAGCCAAATATTCTGATTTTCTGATGTTTTACTGGACTTAATGCTTGAAATAAACTGGACCTGGTTGTATTGGGTCAGCTTGTGTTGCTCATCACTAACACAACGTTGAAGGGAAGATGAATCTTTGTTTCCCAACCTCGGATGGGCTCCGGTCCATGAAAGAGTTGTGGTTTAGTTCATATGATTTATTTTGCTTGGGGTTTCATTGTGGATTTTAAGATCCCCATTTATGGGCATGTCATTAAGTCTCAGCTGGGGTACAATTCGGAGAGATGCGCCTCCTGCCAAGACTTTGCGTGCTGTTGTCACCAGCAGAGTATGGAGTGGGGGGATTCTCAGTATGTGACATAACCATCAGCATTCTATGCTTTTTACACATCATTGCCAAAAACGTTCCCAGGTGCTCATAAGTTGTTCCTATTTTTTTTTCATTAGTAATTACAAGCATAAAGTAGAAAAAGTTTTGCATTTCTAGACATGACAGTTTTTTTTATTTTCTACAGTGAATGTTGGCTTTGAACAAACATCACTGTTCTCCATGATTTCCTGTGGTGTCCTGTATGATTGTTGCAAACACCATGGGCCATCTTAGGCTACGTACACACGTGCAATGGTCCTCCGATAATCGTCTCAGGGCTGATATTGAATGAGAAACTTGCGTGTGTACAGTGCTTGTCAGTTCATCATCTGAACGACCGTCCTGGTGGATCCACAGACGATGAATGATCATAATGCAAGTGAAAGGGGAGAGAGCACAGCGGGGTGCTGCTCCATCATTCTCTCCATAGAGCAGAATAGTGCTGTATGTTACAGTGCTCGATCATGCATCATGCAGTCATTTGTCATTGGAAAGGATCGTGAAAGATCCTTTCCAACGTCAATTATTATATGCACACATGTAACATAGCCTTAGGGGATTGTAAACAAGAAGTGATCAAGTGAAGATCACATTGATAATCTGGTGATTTGATGATCTTTTCAGCTAAATGCAACTTTTATAAATATCTAGAAGCAAAAAATTCTAAGAAATAATTTCTTTTTTTTCGTGCACGAGCAGTTCACCCCTTTTATCAATAGCATTCTACGTGTTCCGTGCTTCCTCCATCTTTTTATTTTCCCCGTGCTCTAAGAGCTGTCATCACTGGTCTAGGCCAGTTTAAACAATGGTCCTTTTACATTCAGCAATCTGCTTTGTATTGCTAATTGTCTCTAGCATGTGTATGACAATCCCCCATACTGGTGAATTGAGGAACGATGGAGCCGAAATGACTGCTGTACTTTCCTATTGAGCAGAGTAAAGGGGTGCCGCTTGTCTGCTCCCCCCCCCCCACACCCCTATTAATAGAATAGTGCTTTGTGTACAGCATTCATTTGTTCTCCAGTCACTGGAAATGATCATGAAAAATTGATTCCAATGATCTAAATCTGACATCTGTTCAGGACTTTACGCGGAACTAAACCCAACTAAAAAAAAAAAAAAATTCAATACCCAATAATAAGCTGGAAAAAAAAAAACCACACCTTTAGTCCTGCAGATCTGTCTATACCAGGGGTCAGCAACCTTTTGAGTCGAAAGAGCCAAAAATTACAATTTACAAAATTTCAAAGTTTTTAAAGAGCCGCAAAAATTTTTCTTGCCATCAATAAATAGTACTCGCATAAATAAAGTTTTTTGATAAAAAAAAAACTAATCTATTTATTCATAAGAAAAAATATCTATTTATTCATATATAAGTAGTGTTTTTCACAACAAATTAGAAAATATATATGTCTATACGTCAGGAGGTTTCTTCATTTGGGTCCCGGTATCCATCTTCGGCCGGCCTAACATCATCTTTTCTCATTTTCCTGGTATTTCTTTCTGCATCACCCGATCTCCCATTGCACAGGTTCAAGATTGAGTGACGTTGATTGGGAAAGAAGGGATAAAAGGGAGCAGCCAGGATACCTGTAGGTATGCGTAGGTAGAGCTGGACGTAGGTATCCCGGGAGGCTTTGCACTCGCGCTTCTATTCCCAGAAAAGGGGAGGTGCTGCACCCTTTCTTTCTTTAAAAAAAAAAAGGGTGTTGCAAAAAAAAATTTTTACTTTATATAAAAGGGTTGTCTACCCTTTTATGTAAAGTGAACATTTTGAGTTTAGGTACGCTTTAAGTAAAAGCAATGTGTGATTACAGGAAATGCACCACATGGCGGTTTGATTCAGTGTCTTTAATACCAGGAACTATACATACGTTTTGTGCTGCACTGCAGTCATGTATTCACTGGAGGTGACAAACTTAAAAATGGGCAAAGCCCTTACATGAGATATGATATAGCTGGTGTTGCATTTGATTTGCAGGCTATAAACTACCTTCTGAGCTAAACTTTCCCAATTCAAGCAAAAAAAATGACTTTGTAATGTAAAGGAATAATCAAAGAGCTGTTCTTTTATCTGAGAATGTCTTTGTATTGTAGGAATGTTCTGCCCTGTTAATCACTATATATTGTACACAAGCTGAACGCCGGGATTCCGGCTAATATTCCTTTATAGCCGCACCCCAGGCAGATGGAGAATGCCAATGAATCCAGCCATGTGTTCATGGTCATTAAATACAGATTTTACAGGGAAACCTGTGTCTGCATCCTTCTTAGATCTTTAGAATTATTATTAAACCTTTAGCTAATATTCTTCTTTTGTAGAGACCTGTGGGCACCCGTGCAGTCCCATTATGCTGCCAACCTCAGATGCGCCTAGTAACAATGGGGTAACAATGCTGCTTTGGCATGCATAACCCATGAGTTGGCGTCAACCAACGGCAAGAACTTGCCATACTAACCAATGTACAATAAAGTGCAGGCTTAAAGAGCTGTAATAATGCAGAGAGAGTAAATAATTCTTCTTTTTTTGATATTGTGGTTTGAATACAATATAAGATTACTTTCCCCTTACACTAGAAGGGGAAAAGGGAGATAATTTTTAAAGCTACTATGGACAAAGCTGTCAGCTGAGCGGTGAGTATGCTTAGGAACGTATATGAGAGGGATAACCTGATGGGCTTACTGTTGCTTCTTTTATTGTCCAATCAGCAGGCTAGGGTGGCTCCTGGACTTTATACCTTAACTGTGCACCCTGTTCTGTAGGGAGGTTGGTAACCTGTCAGTACTTTTTGCTGTCTTATAATTGCTGTATTACAAGACTGACTGAACACAACCTATTACTAATATGTATTTAGCGAATATATACCGTATATATATATATTTTTTTTTTTATTTTTTTTTTTCTAAGTTTGTTAGAACTTTTTTTTAAGTTTGTATTTTTTTTCTTTGCAGGGTCTGAGAAAGCCAACGCTGGAGGAGATAGAGCAGGCTCGGGATGCCATCTTGACCCCTTCACTGTTCGGGAGCTCCTTGGAGGAGATTATGGAGAGACAGAAGTCGGTGTATCCCGAACGCTGTCTGCCCTGGGTACAGACACAACTATCACAGCAAGTCCTGGCTCTGGGAGGAGAGAGGACGGAAGGAATATTCAGGTGGGTACTTGCTTATACATCCTCGCTGACTACACAGGAAGTAAAGGGAAGTCTCTCAATGCAGACAAAGTCAACTATAAAAATCTGAGAAGTTCTAACCCCACTTATCGCTTTAAAAAAAAAAAAATATTTTTTCATTTTGCTTTTACTTAGGTTGACCCCAATGTGGTAATAATCTTTAGCAACCACAAGATATTTTCGAGGGCAGTAATGGCACATTGTGATTTACCTATTCTGCACTTTATTTTTAGGGTACCTGGAGATATTGACGAAGTGAATGCGTTAAAACTGCAGGTGGAACAGTGGAGAATACCAGAGAGTCTCTCAGACCCCACCATTCCTGGTAAATTGATTTGCATGTGGTTACCAGAAGAAACATGAACATTGCAGGGAATAAGGGTTTTCTAATGACCATTTGAAGCTGAACTCCAGTTTTACATTTACCCAGGCTGCTTTCTTGCAGTGAAATTGTTTACTACTTATTGAGCATTGGCACTGCTGCAGCAAGTCATATAGAATCTATTTTCAGTATTATTTTCAGTATTCAGTATTTCTATCTCAGTATTATCTAGTCCTTTCCTCCACAGCTTGACTGTCCCTTTCATTCATTGGACTTTAGTCCTGGGGCAGTCTGCACGTTAATGTACAAATCCAAAATGCATATAGCACCAGGGCTGGGGAGAGTAGTACTAAGGCAAGGTGCCGTGTTGTATTGCATTTGAAAAAATCAGAAAAAAACTTTAAAAAGATACATTAAAATTGAGCGATTTGCTTCCCCTCTTCCGGACCTGTATTTTTCTGCCATTAGATGTTCCACGTCTTCCAAGTTTAATGGCGCATAAGTCCATTCAGCTTGCTTACCCTGAGCTCTGGCTGTCCTGGTACCACCCAGCCTGTGAGTGGACCGTGAAGCAGATGCAGCACAGTGATGAGCGGGGGGAACGGGCAGTAATTTACCCCACAGCTCTAGTTCTTAAAGGACCAGTGTGTGCACATTTGACAGCGGGAGGCAGAGCCGTAATGGCACCACTTACTCTCTATGGGGCAGCTGCAGGGCCAAGCTACATGTAGCGTCTTCCTCGAGGCAGCAGTTCTCTGGCATGGGGAAGTGACAACTGCACTCCAACCTCATGGCCAGTGTGAACATACCCATATTGTTTGCCTTATTCTAATATTCATTTCAGAGCTACAGGTAAATATTTTTATTTATTTAATGATTCAATGTACCCAAAGTGTGCATTCTGCCATTGTGTGCCTTCGTGTGAGTACATAATGCATTGCTTTGCCTGCAGAAGATGCGGCTATATTACCCGGCAGGTGGCTGTATGTATAGCTGTCTCATCACATTGCTGTTCTATTTTCTGCCGCTCTTAGCAGAAGGAATGTACAGATGTTGGAATGGTATTGGAGTCAGGTTGGGGATAGTTAGCTTTTCTTTGATGATGCATGTGTTGAAGTTAGCTGTTATCAAGTACAAGTCTTACAGGAAAGCCAAGGATTTTAGTGATGACAAGTAATAATTCTGGGTGTGGGGGCAGAATATAAGAGCCTGCGTTACCTTTAGGACTTTAATGATCTGTGTGCCTGCCTACTACTGCCAAGGTTATTCACCCATAGAGGAAATATCTCCACTTTAAGCACATGAAGGATAGAAAAGCAACATAGAGCATTATAGCTGCTGTGATACTACGAATACAACTATGCTTATAGTTACCCTATGGAAGAATTATTACAGATCATGAAAGTCCAGGCTTTTAATTTAGATTTTGGAAACATTTGAAAAGTTTAGAATCCCTGACAAGCTTTCATTGCTTGCAATGCTCTTTCTGGGGAGATTTACCCTCTCTATCGGTTTCAGTGACCATTATCATAATTTAAAGGAAAATGCAAAATCAAAGAAACGGATCAGTAGAAATCTTCCAATGGGTAAACCTGGTTTGGTGATAACAAGATTGGATACCCTCTCACTAGAGATTTCCTATTACATTCTGCTGTGTCTTAGGATGATAAGGGAAATTTTGCGGGACAAACAAAACTTGGCTGAGTTTCTACCTTTTTTTTCTATATACAAATCAAATGCAAATGTTTGGCTTTGCATACACGTACAAATGCAATACACTTACAAAACCTGTATTTAGTTCATGTATATGTTCATTAAAGCCTTGGATAGGATTCATTTACATTCTTCCAATGTGCTCATGTGACTTTTTATTTCCATAATGCCGTAATTCCCCTTATACCAACTAAAATCCAGTCAATTGCTGTTTCAGATTGGGGTGTCAGGAGATCCTCCATGCAGCATGGAATGTCTAGTTTTATTTTATTTATATTAATTTTTATATATATATATATATATAGTTATAGTGCATCTTAGGCCACTTAGGGGTCATCAGACAAAAAGGGAGATAAATATAATGCAGCCACCATATTTGAGGCCTGTGAGCTGCAATATATTACAGCCAATGCCAATAACATCTGTGTTCTTCACTTTAGATACTCTTTAAATAGAAGTCATTTTTTTATTAGAATTTTTATTTTGATGATTTGTATGAATTTTTGCCTGTTGGAAACTGCATATTTTCAGATGTGATAAATAACTTTTTTTTTTCTCTTTCTAGCATCCCTTTTAAAGCTTTGGTATCGCGAGTTGGAGGAGCCCCTTATCCCTCAGCAGTTCTACAAGCAATGCATTACTAACTATGAAAACCCTGATGCAGCAGTGTCTGTCGTGAAGCAGCTTCCGGAACTGAACCGCCTGGTGCTGTGTTACCTCATCCACTTCCTCCAGGTGCGTTGGTACAGGACGGACAATTGTTGAATTGCATATCTCTGGGAATGTAGTTATCCCTGAAACTAGTTCTGCAGAATTTTACTGGTTATTACTTTAGATCTCACATTAACTGCTAAAGGTATGGATTGCTGATGCTGTCTAAGCACTCTTTGCACAGCTGAAACATCGTCTTTATTTCACACTGCATTACATTATATTTACCATACAGTACATACAATATGCCTGGTGCAGTTTTTGTATTCAGCTGCTAAAACCCATTGAGATCCCTGCTGAGACAAAGTCAGCATTCATCTAATGCAGAACTGGATAAAAGTTACTCCTTGCACCCACAACCGATCTGAACCAAGTCACTAACATTTCATTTAGGCTTTGGCATGTTTATATGATTTAATATTGTATTCACTCTCTTAAATTGGCACCTTTCTTTAAAATAATTCCTGGTGAGCATGCCATGAGCAACCTCATTATCTGTTATAGGGTGACAACTGTCCAGTTCTGCTCCTGTGTTACCATCTTGTCACCAAATGGCTGTTCCAACACATGCTGTGCTCCATGGTCCGCCATTGTTCCGATATTCAAATTCAGGCCAATGCTGTGCGGCTCACACAGATTGAAAACAAGCAGTAATTGACATTATGAAGCTGAATATCTGCAGCAATTTATTTCTGTAACAGCCTCCAAAAGCTTTTCATTGCACATTAGAATGGAGATGTATTTGTGCAAGAAAGTTTTTGGAGGAATATTTTAGTTTTACAAAAATGTAGTCTTTCCTGCTTCACACAAACAGAGGCACATTTAAAATAAAAAGTATAGTATTAAACTGCTCTGCCTTTAGAATTGGAGCTTAAGCTCAGGACAGAGAGTGACATATGTGGAGAGTTTACAAGGCTCCATAAATTGGTTTTCCTTTTTTTTTTTATTGCTACATTCAAACGGGATCTGTAAGTGAAAGGGATATGTGTGTGTAAAAGAGGAACATATTCGGTTTTATTAGAGCAGCTTGTGAAGCTGGAAAATATCATAGTTTGATGTACAATGAGGTGGTTGCATTAAGGTTAGGAGAAAAGTGTATGCCCTCGATGTTCTTAGATTAACAAGTGAGCATGTACACTGATTAGTGGGCCATTTTGTGTTCATATTCCATGATCGCTGAGGTTTACCTTTGTGTGACTGCAATATAAGTCTACAAGTCCTAATGTAAAATTGCTGTTTACTGTGAAAACTTTAATTAATTTGCAGCAGAGATCAAGGAATGTGCAACTCTGTGTGTTTCTAGTTGGAAATGGAAGATGGATTACCTCAGTCGGGCTTTAAATATGGGCTTTGATATCTTGGATGTTATATTAGCAGTCTCCAGAACTGCGGTCGCCAACCGGTGGTCCGTGCAAAATTTTGGTGGTCCAAAGAAAAATTACCTGGCCAGTGCATTCTTCTCCTGACCCCACTGATCATGTCCCTGTGCAATGCAAAAGTGGCCGGGTTCTGGCATCATCACGTCACTCTGGGGAAGTTTCTTGAATGTCACACAAAGGTTGGTGACCACTGTTCTAGAACAGATGTTGCCAACCGTTTTACTCTTTGAGAAACCCTTAAAACAAATGTTAGGGAAAGCTTTGCTAGAAAAATGCCTTCTGCGTTGGTTGCCGGTGGGAAGAAAGCTCACCCCCATATAATAGTAGCCAGAATGCCACTTTTACAACCAGCTAGAAAGGTCCTTGGTTTCATGCAGCTGGCCCTGCCAAGTGGTGGTGACACTGGAACTAGGCAGGAACCATTTTTTGGGAGATCAGCCTGTCAACAGGTACCTGGCCCCCTGGCAACTTCTTGCAAGAATCCTAGAGTTCCACGGTACCTTGGTTGAGATTGGTTGGCTAAAGCAAGAACAGATCATAATTAGAAACTTCCAGAGGAGAGGGCTATAATGTGAAGGAGGGAGGGGGCTGTCCTAAGAAAATAATCTCTTGGAGTAGTCAAATTTTCTAGAAATTTCAAAAGCACATGTAAATAAAAAAATAAATTATGGGAAAAACATTACAAGTAAGAATTGATATACCTGCAATTCCTTAAGTTGGTGATTGGGTCTTTTTATTAGTTGCTTATAGACAGCCCTGCATTCTTACTTTGTAAATCACACTTGGGCTTTAAACATTGTGTAGTGGACAGTTCATTCAAAACATGGAGGTCTTCAATTTTTCTTTCTTTATCATTCTCCAGATCTTCTCCCAGCCTTCCAATGTGGGTACAACCAAGATGGACGTCAACAACCTAGCCATGGTCATGGCACCCAATTGTCTGCGTTGCCAGTCAGATGACCCCAGGATCATCTTCGAGAACACAAGAAAAGAAATGTCATTCATCAGAATGCTGATTGTCCACCTGGATACAAGCTTTGTCAGGGGTTTACTCTAAGACGGTGCCATCCTGTTCTGGTGTCTTGGCTACTTGTGTATATATTCGTGCATTTTGTTTGTTTTTTCACCCTTGAGAGCTGCAGGGTGAGGTCCCTCCAGGGGTTAAAAAAATGCCCCATTGGGTTCAAATGTACAGAATCTTCTCAGGATACTTCTAGCACTTTCTGAAAGCAGTTTAGCTGGGCTGTCATCATAGTCATAAACGCTATAGGTGCTTAGCATAACTGTCCACCTTCTATCTTCATCAGAGGTGCTCTGTGAAACTAGTTTAACTGTTATCTAATCTTCATTACTGTGAATTAACATCATACTATCTTCTATCCCGTGCCTTTACCAAGACTTCAAATTTCACCCAGTGCCATCTCATTAAAGATGCGTGAATAAGAACCATGATTTTTATTTATATATTGTACCCTCTTGAGGGACCACACCTTTTAATATATTTTTATTTTATTTTATCCCTGGTGTTTTTATTTTTTTAAGCTTTATTTTAATGCCGCAACCCATAGTGTCTCCTTTGTAAACCATTTCCCTTACTCTGTGGTCTGTCAGGCCTTATTATCCAATAACTTATTCCATGCCATGTCACACATGATCATTGTATACCTGAGTAACATTTACAAAGTTATTATATGGTAGATCCTTCTCTCAGCCCCAGATTAAGTTAAACAGAAGCCTTAAAACGTACTCCATTAGGAAAGTAAACCCATGCATTGAATCCTGTGTGTAATAAAACACTCTTCCTATTTGACACCCAGAAAAAATTGGTTTATTGAAGTCAATATGGTTATAGAGATCAAAAAGAAATCAGCTTAGCGAATATGTGTTTTTTGTTTTCCCTTGCCTTTGGTTTTGTCTATGACAATGGAGCCATAATCACGTCTATACCTATCCTGGCTGCTTGGCCACTGGCTATTGGATTCCAATAAGTGATCCACTAGTGTGTGTATAATGCAGTCATTTTTTTTGCATGGACTGCACTTTTTTTTTAGGAACATAAAATTAGCGACAACAATGGCATGAAGGGCAGTGAAGGGTGAAATAAACATTTTGTAGCCCAGTAAACTGGAAGATGGGAAATTCCCTCCATGCTATCAGGAAAATTAAAGTTCCACATTTGAGTAAAGTGGACCTCCCCTTCCAAGTAAATCTGTAATAAGAAAGAGTAACTGTATTTTGAGAATTTTTGTTGCGTTTGGTAGGCCAATTTATTAATGTTGGGTTTGTGTTGCCAGCTTCTCACAAAAGCCTTTAAAATCCAATCAATGTATCATTCAGTGTAGATGTATACGTAGTTATGGAATAATTCAGTGCTGATCTTTGTAACGGGAATAGGTGGCAGGATGTTGGCATTTATTGCTACCTGTTTGGGTTACTGTTTTCCTCCACAACAGCTCTTTCCTGTTTCCCGTTATAAAAGCATGCTTTGTCTGGTATTATAAAACAAGTAGTAAAAAATTAAACCATTGTGATGAGGACTTCTCAGGCCATGTGATTGAATTGGAAAATTTTGATCATACAAGTGTCTGGTACGGTTGCTGGGGTCTTTATAATGAAGTTATCCCCCGTTACATGTAAAAGGTCTTATTGACCATGTGTTAATGGTAGGCACTCTCTATATTGCCTTTTTTGCAACCAGAGTCTTCTCTTTCTTTCTTTGATATCATGGCTGCTAAAAGCCTATTGATTACTGTAGGGAGACAAATCTTGTATGAGAAACAAATCACATTTATAAGCTTTAGATTGAGGATAGATAATTGTAACCCTCGGTCACTTAGCAGGGTAAAAAGAATTGTGGATTACTGTATTATGCTCCTTCTCGTTCCCTTTGCTCTGTTTTGTTGAGTAAGCCCGGTTTTGGTGGCAAACGCCTATGCAGAAAATGTTTAATGTCTGTTTAAAAAAAAAAAAAAAATTGTATATAAAATTTATATATTTATTGACCTGTATATAAACTTAACATGCAAAAGTCTGCATATTGCTGCCAGGAGACCGGTTCATCTAATGCATTGTGATTGGGGCATAGGGAGTGGTCTGAGCCCTAATAAAAGGTAAAAATTTAAGCAGGTCAAAGATTTTGAAGATTAGATGACCTCTGCCAAATGTTCTGTTGTACAGTGGCTAATGTTATATATGGATATCGATCATTTAACAACTGTATATGGTGGGGATCAAAAGAAGGGAGTTATACGGCCAATTAAAACGAAGTTAAGAGTCTCTTTTGTTCTGCTACATTATATGTAATGTAATCGCTGATCTCTGAGACCCTTAGCAATGGCTGCAGAAGATAGGCTTTGCTTAGAACCCCAGCATTGGATTCTGTAAAAGGTTCAAGGAGCTTTTTGCAATGGCCTTGGCAGAGCGTCAGCCTTGGGAATACTCAGCCTCCAGATATAGCAAAACAATGGCCAACCCAGAAGCATCTACACAATCTTCATACACCAGTTTAGGTGGATTGTCCCATTAAAATAATAAAGGTTTACAGTGTTCAACCCAGAGATTTTTTGGGAAGAAATTGTAGACGGGTGGCAGCCCCTTTGTTGTGACCCAACTCTTCAGTAATTGCCAAAAAACAGCCGGGTGGTTACTGAAAAGTGCCGGGTGGTGCGCCCAGCTAAAAGGGTCCGGGGAGCATACTGGGTTTATATACAAGAACCTGTACAATATAACAGAAGGGCATGTTCACACATAATGGATATTCTTCATGTCCCATATGTGAACTCTGATAGATTGGCTACTTTTATATAGGATGTCTGAGGACAGACACACAGGAGATATTGCTGACAATATTGTGAGAAGCTATCCTGGTCCTGGATTCTCTACTTTTTGAGTCAATAGGCCAAAACAAATCTACAGGTTGGAAACAAAGACGATAACGTCTCTAAGCCTGCCACAGGTCATTTAAAAAAAAAAATCTCCTACAATCCTACCTTCACAGGTTGTCCCCTTTTGCTAGCTGAACCTTACATGGATCCGGAGTACTTCATCAACCTTGGACAATCTTTTCCCTTCTTGTTAAGGAATTGGAAGTACTGCCATATCTGCTGTCCTGACTTCTAGTTCCTTGAACCCTAGCCAGGCTTCTGAATGCAACCCATGCATATTCATTTCTAGAAACGCAGCTCACAGCCATAGTGGGAGCGAGGCCTTAAAAAGAAAAAATCTTAAAAATCCATGTTGTGAGGTTGTACAAAGTATATTTGTTAAAGAAAATGAGGAATAAAATGTAAATACTGTGATTATAACGTTTCACTGTTGTATAGATACAAACCACTGTTTTTTAATATTATTTTGTTTTGCTGTTTGTTGAGGAATGCTTTTAAAAAAGTTTTAGAGAAAAGCCAACAGGTTTGCCTTTTGTTTTTTGTTTGTAAACGTTACAACGCTTTCTGGTCTTATACCTCCTCCTATCTATGGAGCAGGGGAAGCAGAAGACTGATGAGGTCATCTCTCTGTTACTGTCTCCTCCTATCAGTATATCCTTATTATTATGCTATTCCCTCTGCAGGAGACCATTATCAGGTCATATTCAGATACCTGCACTTCTTTCATATAAGTATTTTACTGATGTGTGAATGAATACAAAGTTACATCAATTGGTGATTTTATATCTGCCTGGGGTTCAGCTTTAAATCTGTTCAACAATTATAATCATTTGAACTACTGTGACAAAGTAAAGCAGCCATAGCTGGTCATATTTTATTCTGTATTTATACTAAATACACAAATACAATACCCCTCCAAAACAATGGGATGTACTTCCCCATTATATCTGTGAGCATTTTATACTCGGGGAAAAGAGAAGTGAATATTTCCTATTTTAAGATTGATTGGCAAAAAGGGGAAATTATTATTTTTTTATACCTGTACACCTATCACATACCTTCATGTTCAGGGCTTAGCAGTGTGATTGAGTATTGTTATCCCTTATGATTTATAATGGTGCCTTCTGACAAAATTCCTACAGTGCTATATTGGTCCAGCTACCGATCTCTTTCCATTAACGTATTTTATGGAAACTTTACACACACACACAAAATACTGGTTGCTTGGCCGGCTTGCTGTTTTGTCCGCCACCGATCTGAAACAAGAAACGTTTTACCTACTGTGATAATGGATCTGAATCCTTGTTCTAGGTTAGAGTCTCCTAAGCATAAATCCAGAGAAAGCCAAGCGGTTTCATTTGGAACAAATGGAGTAAGTATGGCACAAGGCACACAAGTAGCATGCAGTTGTGCATGATGCCATGATATTCTTATCACAACAGGATGCTACTTGTGTAGCTTACGCCATAAGGAGGCCTTTGATCTATCATAAGCAATGGCTTCTCCTAGAAATCATTGCTTACAATATTAGTAGCACACCAGATCTTGCAAAAATCATGTAGCTCTAGTCTCAGGGTCGCCATTTGGGGGGACAAGGGGTAGCACTGTAATGGTCTCCCAATGCAATGCTGGAACTTTCAGTAGAAAGGGGGTCCTGGACGTTCTGATGGTGGCTCTGTCTAGCTTAATTAGGTGACTGCTGGCAAGTGGGTATATCTCAACGTATTAAAATGCATCTATGCGCATGCATGAAGCTTTGCTTCACAGAAGAATTAAACGTTTTGGTACAATAAAACTCTATCCTAAAAATAAAAGTTTAAATTGAGAACTTTGTGTAACTTGGAGTCTTACAAGATGTATTAATAAAAAGTTGGATTTGTCTCAGATATCTGGCCTGGATCTATGAAGTCCTAGAGCTGGCTTCTCTGCAGGCCCGGTGTCTTCTTAGCACACGGCCTTTGCTGGAACAATGACAAAAGATTTTGGCTTGCGGTAAGGAGAGCCCCGGCCAACTACTCGTACGCAATCCTTTTCTGCTGAGGTGTATAAATTAGTTTGTACATAATGCTCTTTCAATTTATTTTGTTCTTGTGTTTCTTTACTTGGACTGCCATGTTGTGTGATTGCTATGTTTACGTCTGTGCCATGGAGTAAGACATTTTTGCAATAACAAAGTTTGTGATTGAGTGACAGAACCTATTTGTATCTTTTGACCTCCTTATACATTGCAGTTATAACCTTTCCATTTGAAATCTTGTACTAGACTGCATTCTACACTGGAACTGCTCTATGGCTGTATGATGTATGAGCATTAAACTGCAAGAGTTTCTGCTTTTGTATTATGCAAACACAATAAAAAAAAATATTTTACAGCAAAAAATCCTTAAGTTTTTCTTTATTGCAGTTGTGATACATTAGTAGTTGTTGTAGCAGGGGCAGGGAGGTTTGAAGCTCATTGCCCATTTTTATTTTTTTCAGAAGGGTGGGAGGCAATTTTGTACCACTGCTGTTGGTGGTCTTCTGGCTTCAGTTCTATGTGAACCAGTGATGATTTTTGACCTTGCCCCTTGTATTTGGGACTAGCTCCCTTACATCAAGAGCACATCTTTACAATATTTTTTCATTAACAGCCCCCCTTTCATATCTGGAGCCCCCCCTTTTTTCACATAGGCTCCACATTTCATTTTAGAGCTTCCCCAAGTCCATGGGATCACTTCCACCTCTGTGTACAACACTGAGCAATCATAAAAAGGTCACAAAGAAGACCCCTACAGTCCCTTTAGAAAAAGGTTTCTATAACCCCTGTTCTTATGACATTGTCCCCAACGCAAAAAAAAAGCAACTCCAACTTCAATTCTTACCTTTTCTGTAACACTATCCCCTGCAGTACCTATTCTCTGCCACAAGATGTCCTCAGTATTCTGTTTTAGTTATAACCTACATCATTCAACCTCTAAAACTGAGGGCATACTGTGAGTACAGGGGGGTCAGGGGCCACTAAATGTTTTATTAAGAGGGCATTGCTGGCAAAAGTTAATCGGCCTCATCATCTGCATAATTGAGGACTATCCATACCTGTATCGGAGGCAAAAAATGAGGAGGACCCTGTGCATCACTGATAAAGCAATCACTGGGATAATATGATAAAATATCTTGGAGCTCTAAATAGCAGTAAAAACATTGCATGCATTTCGAGTCATGCAATTTTGTAACTTGGACATTGCCTTGTAAAAATAGATCTTCATTAGGTTATGTGCAGCTAGCAGAGCAGTGGATGGGACACAGAATGTCGTCCTACTACAGGCTGCCTGTGTAAAACCAAAGATTGGCGTATACAAGACCAGTCACCCTGCACAAGAAGGGAAAGCATCAGTGACTGTTCTGCAATACAGAAAGTTCTTGCAAAAATACAAAGGAACATCTGCACTAGGTTTCACATGTCTGAGCAGTTAGCAGAGCATTAGGTAAGATCCAGAATGTCCTTCTGCAAGTTGATGGCCGAAAAATACAGGGGGGGTGGATACAAGACCAGTCATGGTGCACAAGAATCGAGACTAGTCTGCAGTATAGTCCTGCACAGAGGTTATATGTACTGTACAGCTATTTTATGCTTGATTTTTGTGTAAAAATGACACCATGGTTAAAGTAAAACTACATATACCTCTTGAATTTAAGAAATAAAGGTATAAGAAACCATTGCACTCCATAGCTGTTTGCTTACTTGTGTTTAACATGGGTATGATCATCGTACTATGCAGAAGACTACAACCCTCAGCATGCCCTGCCAGACTTTAAAGTTCACAAGCTGGAGGTGGGGGATGGCTGTGGTTTGTCCAGCCAGTCTGCAACATGACAATGCCAACATGCCAATTTATTTTCCTTACATTCTTAATTTGGGTGCCAAAACACAAGCTCCATGTACTAAAAATAAGTGTTTAACTAAAATATGTCAAAAATGTTTCCATACTGCAGTCATTTCATTACAATAGTCTTAGCAGCCGCACTCCAGAGAATTTGAGGCAAAAATAAAAACCTTTCTGCACTGACATTTCTAACCTAAAACAAAAATTTCTGGCCAAAAATCAATTCAAATCTAAAATAAGAACATGTTTTTCAGGGGAGGTAAATAGCTTTGTAAAATGAAAAGTGAAGAAATCTTGGAAACAAACGTGCCGTGTGAATTCCTTAGTGTCTGGTAATCAGCGAGCGACTTGTGCTGCTTCCAGATGTCATTTTTGTTTTACAGTAATGTTTCCTTCATGGCCTATTTTCGAGAATGTAATAAACTGTACAATAAAGTGTATGAGATATATATAAAATCTTTTACCTGCCAAAATATTTTGTTGCACAGCCCTGTTTGATAGATGTTTTGGAGCTCCAGTTGAGGAACACTTACAGGTCATGTTGCTCCCCAAGCCTACGACTGGACAGTGAAAAAAAAAGCTGTGGATTCATGGGTTTATCTCTCTGCCACTCCTTTATTTCCACCTATCAGAATGTCCCTTGTTAGCACATGAGCACTGCATTACAACTGATTGGCTTCCTGTATTGTTCCTCCCTCTCCCAAACTGTGCTGTTGTACTGATATTGCAAGTAACACTTACTAGTGTTTGTGTTCGAATTCGGGTTGTCCTTATATTCCACCCAAATATGGCTGTTCAAATTCAGATAGAACGGACCCGAAAAACACGGGATTCGACTTTGCGAATTTGTGTGTAAAAAAAAATAAAGATAATATTACATTTAATATTAAAGTAATTTATTGAATGTGTGTGATTTGTGTAACTAACTTATTTTTTTACAGGTTATCCCACAATGACAGGATGATTCCCATGGCTGCATTCATTCATGAGCACAGCCATAGGACTCCTTCTGTGACAGGATGATTCCCATGGCTGCATTCATTCATGAGCACAGCTGTGGGACTCCTCCTAGAGGTTAAATGAGGACAAGTCTCCCCATTCATCACCTCTAGTGCTCTGTGATTGGCTGAGGAAAGGTAAACCCTGATGACAGCTCAAGCGCCCGGGGATCCCACACTGACAGGAGGAGTCCCACGGCTGTGCTCATGAATGAATGCAGCCATGGGAATCATCCTGTCACAGAAGGAGTCCTATGGCTGTGCTCATGAATGAATGCAGCCATGGGAATCATCTTGTCACAGGATAAATCCCATGGCTGTATTAGTTTATGAGCACAGCTGTGGGACTCCTGTGTTCTTGGATAGAGAATCTATCCACTACAGTTATACTAGGGCTGCAAGAGCAAACCTGATTGCTCTTGCAGTTCTGCACAGTCACGAATAATAACTCGAATTCCCCCCTGCCCATAGACTTTAATGATGTTCGAATTCAGCGTTCTATCGCTCGAAAAATATCGGGCTATTCGATTGAATAGCTGTCGAATCGAACACTGAGATATTCGACCAACACTAATATTTACACTGCTTGATTTAAAAAAAAATAGTTCTAGGTATAATATTTTCCCATCAATTCTTCTGAAACTTGTACAGGTGTTCCAATCTCTCTACACTTCTCCTATCAGTGCCTATTAAAACAATGACTTGTTCTGCTACCTAGTGGCCAATTGTCAAAATGCACAGCTGCCACAATAGGAAATGCTAAATGAAAAAACAAATATTATTGTCGAATTGATGGGAATAATATATAATTACATCCCATAGTGTTGTAATAAATACCTCTCTATCTCTCTCTCTCTCTGGCTGCTGCAAGCTGAATGGAGACGCTTGATCCCAGGGCAGAACCTAGACTAACATAGATAAAATTGGATTTAATAACTGTCTTCTCTGCAACACCCTTTCTTTTTGTCTACCTGTGCCAGCTATCATATCTTTGTATGCATCATTTTACAATAGGAAAGCAGCTGCTGCGAATACTGGTATAACAGGTTTTAGTATAATAAACAATACAGCCGGTTAACCATCAGGTTATGGTAAGGATAGACAAAAGGTAGGCCAATAAAAATACAATAGTACAACAGAGACTTTTTGTTTCTTCATTAAGTTCACCAAAATGAAAAAAAGATATTTATTCCTTATTTGCATGTGTTTTTTTATGGGAATCTGTTAAATTTGCAAATTGAATGCATTGGGGCTTTTTACATGCCGCAATGATTTACACAGCTTTTTCCTAATGCACGGCCCTCTCTGTAAGTGCAGGAGATCTAATTTCTTTTTAGTGCATTGTAGTAACATTTATATTTTTCCTTTCCATTCTGCCCGGTGATTGGACAGTAAAAGGAGAAACAGTGAGTTTACTGTTCCATGGGTCTTTGCATGGGTGCATTGTCCTGCAAAAAAAAGGATCCCTTTGGTCAACTTTCCATGGCGTTTTGCCTTAATTGCTTCCTTCAGCTGGTCCAGGAGGTTAGCATAATACTGTCCGGTGATACTAGAGTCCTGAGGTAGGTAGTCCACCAACAGAATACCATCCTTGTCCCAGAAAACGGATGCCATGACTTGTTTGGCTGATTTCTGGGTTTGGAACTTCTTCGGCCTTGGGGACCCGCTGTGGTGCCATTCCTTTGACTGTTCCTTGGTTTCAGGAACATAGATGTGGAGCCAGGTTTCATCCTCAGTCAGAAAGTTCTGTGCAGCTTCAAAATGGGCCAAAATGGCTTTGGATGCTTCAACTCGCTCCTTGATCACTGATCACTGTTCAAACATTTTGGCACCCACTTCGCTGAAAGCTTGCGCATGTCTAGGATAGTGGTGATAATAAACCCAACACACTCCCGTGAGATGTCAAGTATTTGGGCTATTTTTTTGTGGATATTCGCCGGTCCTCAATAATCAGCTTATGGACAGCATCGCAGGTTGCCGGGTCAGTTGAGGTTGGGGGGCGCCCACTGCGGGGCTCATATTCGGTGAAATGCCCAGTCTTGGAATGAGATATCCAGGTTTTGACAGTGCTGTAGGAAGGACACTTCTCCCCAGTGTTTGTGACATCTCAGTGTGAATGTCCTTTGCTGACTTTCCCTGGAGAAACAAAAACTTCATGATGGCCCGTAACTCCAACAACGTGAAACTTGCTTGTGCCTCTGCCATCACAGCTTCTCAGTAAAAGAAAAAACAGTTTTAAGAATCGCAAAGACCTGATATTTGCACAGTTACATGCTAAGATATTAGGCTGTCATATGGCCTCACACTCATTTTTCTATTTCATCTTGAAGAGGGCAAAGCCAGGAAATTCTCAGCACCCCCTTGTGTGTGTGTGTGTATATATATATATATATATATATATATTTATATATAATAAACTGGAGTCTAATACATACCCTTCTACCTGGGAGCTACATTTAATCATATGGGTTCTGAAAAGTCTAGAGTGCTAAACACAAAAATGTATCGAACTTTAAGAAGATATAATATAAAAAGGGTCAGGTCAAGTTTTTGAATAATCATTCTCCTGACTTTTTCAATACCAATGTTTCCCAACCAGGGTTCCTCCAGAGGTTGCTGGGAGTTTATTAAGGAATGGGCAATTTGTGCCTCTCAGGTCAGATTAATAGATACCAATGATCCTTTTGGCTGTCTGGAAAAAAAATACATTCCCGCTGACCAGAAATGTAAGAAGGATTCTGACCATCACACTAATTTACTGTGAGTTATGGGTATAGTAATTAAGGCAGGGGGTTCCCTAAAGACCTGAACCTTATTTCAAGGGTTCCCCCATGTCAAAAAGGTTGAGAAAGACTGATTTAGGCAATCAGAATGGTTCCATCACTTACATACTCTCCTCATATATATATTTATATATGTGTGTGTATATTGAGGGGGTTGTGAGATGCATTGGAGATGCCAGGATCAACAAGGGCTTTATTAAACCTGGCAGGAGACCGACCAACATAAATGATTGCAGCTTTGTAATATTAAAACCCAATGTGTGTGATATTTGCTCATTTTCCATTCCTATACATTGTAATTCAGTTTTTCCATTTGTGATTTCACACTAAAAGAGGTCATGAAAATATAAAAAAATAAAAAATAAAACTCTGCTGGATGCAGTTTTGATAGGCTCAGGCGTGATGCATTGCGGAGTTCTATATGTATGTGCAATGTCTGGCTTTGTTTTTTTACAGCCTAGCCAATAAAGCGGAGCTGATAGCTCTGGCAGGGGTTTGTGCATTTTCATTGCTGTCTGCTAAAAAAGTAATAAGGAGGAAAAAAATACACAATTTACAATAAAAATAAAGTATAGGTATTATAGCTGGGTGGTTACAATTCTTCTATTTTTATTTCTGCTCCATTTGTGCTTTTTTTGTTGCTTTCATGAGCCAAATCAAACCTATTTTAGATTGGGAGGGGGTGCATGTATGGGGTGCAGACAATACTGTTTTGGCTAATTTCACCTTGATAAATCCTAATACTGTAAAGTCAGTAAGTAAAACATTTATATCCACCTTAATTATAGTGAATTGTCACTAATTTCCATTGTATTATTTTAAGCCTGTTTAATAATTATCACCTGGTGTCTGCCTCTATATAAGATGAAAGCATCCCTGCTAAGCAGATGCATTCATTTACAACATAAGTCATATAAAGAGTGTGTAGACTTTCTGAACAGACCCATATGCCTACATTGAGGTTTGATAAGCAATAAAGTGCGCTATCAGTGAGAAAGCACATGAATGAGAACAATAAGAAACTATATTCCTAACAATTTATACACAGAAACCTATTTAAAAAATAAATCAGTATATATTTAAAAAAAATGTTGGCCCATCAAAAGATGAAATAAAACAAATCACTTTCTACTGCATTGATCCTCATCAATCGGGAGCTATCCCCTGCAGTACTTCTTTTCTGCCACTAGATGCCCTCAGTATTCCATGTTGAGTGGTGGCCCACTTTTCTTTGATTTAGGGTGTCATAGACCTTACCCCAGCCCACAACTGGATGGGTAACAAAAATCTGCTCAGTAATGAACCCATTTCTGTCTGCTTCTCTTCCTATTTAGCAGCACCAGGAGCAGGCATAGCGAGGTGAAAGATGTGCTGCTGCTGCTGCACAAAGGCCTCAGACCCTCCTCAGCCAACAAGAGCCCCCACAGGGGCCCTACTAAGTCTGTTGGGAGCCAATGTCTCTTGGCAGAGATACGACGAGAAGCACTTAATGTAGGTGACACATTCAGGCCTCTACTGTATGCTTGACATTCTCTGTAATACAAGCTTGTAACAGGGGGAACAAGTGTGGAGGGGAAGCATAGCATGGCAAGACATAAAATCCACAGTTGACAGCACTAAATCCTTCATTAAATTTTGCTTCTAACAGAAGTCCTACAAGGCCAGTCCATGTACCGCCGTTCAGCTCTTATGGCATTCTGATACTTGGCACATGAACATCATCAACATAATCCAAGCAACCAATGCCTGGCACCCTATTTAACCCGCTTTGCAATATACCCACCCAATATGCCACCCAAGAAAGATGTGAGAGAGAACTGATGATTGAGTATAGTGGAAACCCTGACACCCCTTACAACCACCCACAGGAAACACACTATGGATCTGCTTGGTATTGTAGCAGCTGCACCTAAAATATGCAAGCAAAGGGCAAAGAGTAAGCACTAGTATTTCCTATGGGCCCTTACTGACTAACCATGCCTTGGTTTGCTCTGTCCCTGTGAGGAAACAGGGAACTTGGAAGCAGGGCTTTGCTTTCCCATGTCGGATCTGTTGATAATGACCGGTTGTTTGATTACTCTTGAGGTTATGTTAGCTTGGCAGCAAGAAAGGCAGCAGAAGCAGGAAGATCCTTGCATTGCAGGTCTCTAGGCACAGCTTCCTCTCCAGCAAGGAGAACAATGAGAAGCTCAGTAATGATATCACTAAATCTGGTGAGACTTGCAGGCGGAGGGAGCAGAGACTTAAGGTGCGTACACACTTCCAATTTTTATCGTTCCAATCGAACGACGAACGATCGATTGGGCAAAAAATCGTTCGTAAAAAAGTAACCAACGACGCCGACGAACGAGGAAAGTCGCTGGAAACGAACGACCGGACCGGCGGATCGGATTGGACGACGATCGTTGAACATCGTTCGTGTGTACGGTCGTTCGTTGATCGTCCATGTTCAGAGCATGCGTGATGAACGAACGTCCGTTCACTTTCCTGTCGTGCACATAGTTCCTCTATCGCTTAAATGATCGTATCTATTGTGTGTACAATATCTACGAACGATCGTGTCGTTACCTCTATGTGCAGTATCGGTGCTATACGATCGTTCATATATATCGTGCAGGAACGTTCGTCGTTCGTTTTCCGACGATAATAATTGGAAGTGTGTACGTAGCTTTAGATAATTCCATGTGACCAACCAGAGCAAATGTATTGCTTCAGAAATAACCAAAGCAAGGTTAAAAAAGGTTGAAAAGATAAAATAAAACTGTGCATTGTACAATGAGGACAAGCACAGGCTGCCATGTGTGATAACTACAGGCATCAATGCAACTGAATTTCAGCAAAACTGAAGCAAAGGTTGGATGTTCCTAGGCACAGGAAGTCATCACAAAAGGTAGATTCATTTTAGGGCAATGCTTAAGGCGTAATTTTTATCAATAGACGGCCAATACTACAAACAAAACAAAACAAAGTCTAAAATTCTTGTTATGGAAATACAAAGATCTCAGTACCTTGCTTTAATAATCTAAAAATGAATAATAATAAAAACAGAACAGGATCAATGCCTAGATTACTGTGATAACTGAAAATCTTCAAAATGGAAAAAAAAGTGTTTAGGGAAAATGAAAACAAAAAACTCTAAATGATATAATATGTTCCAAATGTGAAAAACACCTGGAAATTAAAGAAAGAAAAAAAGTAACAACACCAGCTAGGAAACATTACCTCTCTGTATTGTCTTTCATTACTTTCCAATCAGCCATGCATGTTACCTTCCAGGAAAATGGATCAGCTCTGTGTATTTGCATTGGCTCTATAAAAAGCCTTCACGAGGCATCCAAAATAATACACAATCGTCTCCATGCCAGAAAAAGCAGATAATGCATCACACATATGGTGCTGTGGGCTTGAAAACATTGCCACAAATAAAGTGGGAATATTCACGTCTGTGGGTTTTGCTCAATATATTTACATTACATTTGGAAGATTTGCAGAAATGACTCTTCGGAGTAAGACATCACCAACAAATTCTTGTGTGTAGGTCTGGGTACTTGTGTGATGTTCTTCAGTAAGTACGAACTTGAGCTCTTTTTAATATTGAAATGGGAAAGGTTTCTGTTGATAGGATAAGCTTGAGACTTTAATGTCCACAGGTTTAGGTCTAATTAGAATTATGAATATGTTGTATATTTTTTGGTATACATTTCCAGCACCCTGTGACTCCAACTTTTCGTTTGTATCAGAGCTTTAGCTGTCAATCTCATTGCTATAAGACATTATTGTCCAATACCTTTGTATTCCACCATGGCCCATGGTTCCATTCTCCGACCAGCTACATTAGTGCTATGCCCTGTAGTGACGTGAGGGGTCGACAAAAGAAAAGTGGAGTGCAGCAGGGTACACAGGCGAAAACATTAACCTCCATAGCAGTTCATTTCTTTCCGGTTTTATGTCTAAAAGTGGTACATTGTTTTTCATGAAAATTTATTTTACAGTACAATATAAAAGTATGAGTATAATAAAGTTTGAAACACAAAATCATGTAAATAAATTGAATAAATTAAAAAATCTATATATTAAAAAAAAAAATTTAAATTAAAAAAAAAATACACATTATACTCATACTATTATATATACTGTAAAATAAATGTTTTTGAAAACAATGTACTGCTTTTACACATAAAAATCCAATGTATTGCATTCAATACAGTTATTTTGTATTGAGTGCAATTCAAATGTATTTTGAATTTCCCGCCCCGCCTGCAACGCACCAACGTCACCGGGAACTCCCCTGGTGGCTCATCGGATGCAGAAGCAGGAAGAAGGAAGAAGAAAGAAGACGGAGATCGCGGCGCTGGACGGCGTGGGACACCGGCAGATCAGGTAAGGCTCTATTTACTAACCTTCCCATAGGTTTACATACCCCGAGTGTGATTTAGGGTTACCACTTGTATCAATGTTTTTTCTACCCCGAGTCACACTCGGGGTTACCTTCAGGGAGGTTAATGGAGTCATTCCTGGAGAGGGAGGTCAAAGACATGGACTGCCTGAAAGGTGAGTATACCTAAGGTTTGTATTACCTGGCATGGTAAGGCACATCGCTTCTCCTCCATTGCCATAAAGCTGTTCTGTAGACATTCCAAGCAACACTAATATACTGGCACCAATTTCATAACTGATTGCCCTATTCTCCAAAAAAAGGTAAAAAATCATAGGGTGGTATCACTTCCCAAACCTGGAAGGGGGTAAGTACCACAGCACTTTCACTATTGTGAGTATGAGATCTGTGTTAGAGGGGCAGTGAAGTGTGCCAGGCAAACAATCTCACCCTGATACCATTCTATGACGCCAGCACTGTGTCTTTGCAACAGTAAATCCTCAGAAATTTATTGGATTTGACTTTTACAGTTTTCCTTTATTCACTTTTCTGTACAGTTACAATGTCTTTTTACCTCTGAGACTTCCAAGTGCTTGAAGAATGACTTTTTGGGGAATATGACAGCTTTATCATCGTAAAAGAACAAATGGTTTAATGGCGGTACTTTCTATATATCTTCAAGCAACTGATTGCCAAAGGGGAGTGAACATCAAGATCGACATGTGAACTCGTGTATAATCCAAGGGATATTAAAGAGCAGCAGAAGCCTCATACAATTTAACACTACACTGACATCTCAATGGTTTACGAGAATTAATGAGATCACGACCATGGAAGACCTCATGGCCAATTGAGATGGCCAAGTTCAATAAAACATGGTTCTACTGGTTTCAATATACCATATCCACAGAATATCTACAAATAAGAAGTGCCAATGTTGATGCTACTGACAGAGTTTGAAAGTGTTTGGTTATTTGAAGTGTTATCTGAATATGTATATATACCAGGATATATATATATATATATATATATATATATATATATATACAAAAATGCTCTCTGGATAGTTTCTACTTTATAATTGCATTCGTGCCTATATTCCCCCCCCCCCCCC
>NC_092860.1:12911348-12989795 GCF_032062135.1 Pyxicephalus adspersus | reverse complement strand
GTCCCTTGTTTTTCCTTCTCTATTACAGTTTGTGAATTGTGAATGTAGTGCAATATAAGGGCACATTCTGAATTGTTATTCAGAATTTAGGAATTTATTAGAATATAATTTTTGTTTTATTATTATTATTAATATTATTATTAAAACATAAAAATTGCAAATAATGTCCAAATTTACCTGTGGACCACCAAACTTTTCTTGTGTGATGTGGCCCGCTGTTATAGAGAACCTAATACATCACAAAATATCTCTCTCTATTTCTCTCCCTCCCTATATATAAATATATATCATGAGCGTCACCCTGATGGGGTGTTTTATAGGCCTGCCAACCATGCTCCCAACCACTCTCATTCAACTGTATAGGAAAGGTTGGAAACCACTTTGTGACCGTGGTTGTGGTTCATGGAAGTACAGTTCCTGGAAGTGACATGCAATTGTTTTTCCTACATTGAAAAAAGAATTGCTTTGCAAATGCAAGGGCAATGTGTGTGCACACATTAATCTGCAGTGCAAGGATGCCTATTAGGAACTATAAAGAGATTTTGCATGTGTCTTCCTCCTGCATGGGCCAGCCTACCTTCTTTTACATATGCATGTTTCTTTCTCCTTCATGTGCATGTCCATATCTACTTCTAGCAGTTTCTTATTTAAGGACATCATTTCCCAAATAAAGTAAAACTTACAAACCTTGGCAACAAAAACTGAGCATTAGATGACACAAATATAGATGATACTAGCGTGAAAAACACGTTAAAAGATCAGTCATTTAAAGTGCAACTATAGTCAAAACTTTCTTTTTCTTAGTATTGGTCAGAGTTTAAAAGGGTTGAAAACTGGGACTGAAAATGATAGGGAATCTAAAAACTTAAAGTGGTAATTATACCAGGAGATGCTTTGAGTTTGCAGAGAACGTATTGGAGCATGATGGGACCAGGGGGTGCTGAATGTCCACTAAAGTGCCTATAGAGCTGGTAGTGGGGCATGACTGTAAGTATAGTTACCACCCCCATATCTTCATCTTGCCCTTTGTTGGATTCCAAAAATGTCCCACCTTCTAGAATCCTAATAACACCACTGTTGACAGAGTCCAATGCAGAAACATGTTCTGGTGACAACTGTGTAAAGCTGCGTACACACGTCAGATTTTTATCGCCCGATAATCGGCATCGGCCAAATATCGGGCGAAAATCTGCCGTGTGTACAGTCGGTGGCGTCCATCGTCCGAACGACCGTCCTGCCGGATCCACGGACGATGGACGACAACCGATCCTAATGAAAGGGAAGGGGGAGAGCGCGCAGCAGGGTGCCGCTCCATCGCTCTCCCCCTCCCCTCTCCATAGAGCATGAACGGTGCTGTATGTACAGCATCGTTCATGCATCGTGCAGTCCCTTGTCCCTTTCCAACGACAAAAATTGCACGTGTGTACGCAGCTTTAGAGAGAGGGGATAACATCTCACTACTTCTGCCCCAGGAACAGGGTATGAAGGGAAATCTCTCTAGCAGGACATTATTACACAATATTTATATAGCACTAACATACTACACAGTCCATAGTCATGTCACTAGCCATCCCTCAAAGGGGCTCACAATCTAATATCCCTGCCATAGTTATGTCATTACCACAGTCTAAGGACAACTTAACCTAACTCCATGTTTTAGGATGTGGGAGGAAACCACAAGCATGGGGGAAACCTGCAAACTCCATGCAGATAGTGTCGTGGCTGAGATTCAAACCTGGGACCCAGCGCTTTAAAGGCCAGAGTGCTACCTCTGAGCCACTGTACTGCCCAAAAAGCCACTGTTTCCTTGAAAAAAAAACTTTGGGTAAATTTGGCTATAGATACACTTTGAAACAACCTAAGTGAAAATTTAAAAATATCCCTTAAAGCGTAAAACCCTTTTATGTAAGGTAAAAAAAAAAAAAAAAAAAGGGGTGCAGCACTGCTCCCTAATTCTTGGCTGCCTAGGCGGTCGAGAATAAATGGGAGTGCAAAGCCTCCGGAGATACCTATGTCAGGCATCCCAGGAGGCTCTTGGGCGAGCATCTAAGGTATGCGCAGAAGGAGCCTTTTGTCCAAAGAGAAAAATTTGCCAATCTCATGCATGCAAAGTGCGATTGGCAATTTTTTTTTTTTGTATACCAACTTTACCCGATCTCGCACCTAGGTTGGGTGACATAGGATAAAGAACCCAGGAGAGAAGACAAAGATGGCCACACCCTGAGCGCCAGCTCCAGGACGGATGCCGAGACGATGCGGGACCAGATGCCGGGATTGAAGGTAAGTGTGTTTTTGTTTTATTTTTTATTTTTGAGCATAGTCCTCTTTATTGTTTTGAAGAATTGTTTTTGTAATGTGCAATGAATACAACTAATCAGTCAATAGCAAAGCAGAAGACTTAAAACAGAGAAACACTGCCATCTCCTGGTGGTGTGTAATCATTGCACGTCTAAAACCAATTATCCTATTTCACTTTTTTTTTTTTACATTTTTCCTAAATTACACCCGAGCTGACCTTGTGATATTTTATTTTCCTGACTTTTATGTTGATGTAATAGTTTTAGAATTTTTAGCCTCTTTAATTAGGCCAGGCATGTTAATTATGAATTATGGCTGCAGTCCAGCTTTTTTTTTACCTTTTAAACATTGGGAAACCTTTGAAATCATTTTCAGATCATAAGCAACCTGTGCTATAATTATTATATCCACAGCTCACAGTTCCTAGCATGATGAGCAATGGAAGGTATGTATTTCAAATTGTTGACCAGTGGGAAGAATGCCACCTCTACAGATAGACAAAAAGTTCATTGATGTCAATGGTAACTGACCTGAGAGGTCCAAATTGCTCATTGCTCAAGGAACCCCTAGCAACCCCTGGAGGAAACATAAAGCTGAAATGAGAGTTGAGAAAAACTGCTGTAGTCTTATACTTGCTGCATGCTCGTTCTGGATCCATGGCTTAGGAAAATTAAGTCAAAGGATCAGCAGGCCCAAGGGTCAGTACCAGGAACTGGTCCTCAGCATTTCTGTTAAATTTAAATGACCCAAGAAGAAGAATAAATAATACTACTATATATGGGATGATTTCACCAAAATGTACCCCTTTTCGAGGTAAATAAATCAAACGTTTTGGATAAAAATGTGGGTGAAAAGATTTACAGATAGACCTCATAAAGCTATATAAAAGGTTAAATCAAAGTTATATTGAAGCATGCAACACTTCACAGTCTGAGCTCCACCTTTCGGCCATTGTGCCCTTGATCACCGGTCTCTGCTTGTCCCATTCTACTGACGTTAACTTTTGGTCAATTTAGAACCAAAATGCTAAGGCAGCCATTCTCAACCAGGGTTTCGTGAAAGTTTAGGATTCTTCTAGAGGTTACCAGAGGTTCCTTGGTTTGTGGTGACTGTCCTCCATGCTGATATAATCTGCATGTTTCTGGATCTAAGGCCACTTGCTAGGGCCACAAGCATGACCCCATTGATCTTTTTACCTGTAGTTTACAGCCCTTCTCAAACTTTTTAAAATGAGGAACCCTTGAAATAGCTCACAGTATGTTAGTGTGGTGGTCAGTAAGAAGAATGTGTGTGGTGGTCCAATGGGAAGAATGGCCCTCTTACAGATAGCCAAAAAGATCATTGGTGTCACCTAAAAAAATTGCTCAAGGAACCCCTAGGAACCTCTAGGAGGAACCCTGGTTGAAAAACACTGATCTATGAGAATTGAATGCAGACCACTATGGACGGAAATAGACATTCTTTACACCCACCATCAATGTAAGGAGCATTTTTCCCATTAATTTAATTTAGCAGGGGTTCAGGGAGACCTGAACATTATTTTAAGGCAGGGGACAGCAAACTCCGGCCTTTAGGCCAAATACAGCCTAGCCGGTAGTTCGTTCTGGCCTAACGCCCCCTAACCAATCTGGCCTAATGCCGGAATTACCGGAGCCGCTGGAGCTCTGGTGCTGCCCCTTGCAGTTGCTCCCCTATTTACCGCGGCTGCCGCAGTAACTAGGGAACGCTCCCTGAAGGTAAAGGGGGCGTTTCCTGGTGGTGGGTGGGGCCATTAGGGCGGGTCCTGGCTAGTGTGCTCCTGCCCACCCCATAAATGGCCTAGTGGCCATAAAACTTTGCCGACCCCTGTTTTGAAGGGTTCCTCTAGGGTAAAACAGTTGAGAAAGGCTCAAAGGGGCAACATGTCCTACTTTGCACCTCACTGCCAGTGTTAACATGGCCTAAAGGGTAATAATATAATTCAATTCAATTGAGTATTAAAATGTCCTGCAGCAGCAAAGTGTAAAATGTAAGGTGTAAAGCTTAGTACATGCCTTAGATATAGTATGGAGGTTTATACACCAATGCAGAACATAAACCTAACCCCCCCCCTCCAACACATTTTCTCATTAGACTTACCTTTCCCACACGAGTTAAACAGCATGATAAGCTTTTGAGCTTAAAAGTCACTTCTTGGTACATTTAGCAATGTTTCATAAAAAATGTATGATTAATACTAGTTAGCATTACAATTATTATTATTACATGGTATTTATATAGCACCAACATATTACCCAGTGATGTACAAACTTCATAGTCATATCACTGGCTGTCCCTCAAAGAAGCTCACAATCTAATGACCCTACCATAGCCATATGTCTTTATTACAGTCTAAGGTTGATTTTTGGGGGGAAGTCAATTAACCTAACTGCATGTTTTTTGGAATGTGGGAGAAAACCAGACTTCCCGGAGGAAATCCACGCAGATACGGGGAGAACCTGCAAACTACATGCAGATAGTGTCCTGGCCAAGTCAAACCTGGAACCCAGCGCTGCAAAGGCCGGAGTGCTAACCACTGAGCCACCATGCTGCCCTACAATGCACTGCAAACAATGTACCTGAAGGGATGAAGTGTAAAGAGAAGGAGCAACACAAAAAGCCAATCAATTCACCTAATCTACCCTACCCCCAACTGTAACTAATCCCACTGGATCAATGTTTACTGTATCTTTTGTAGAAGGATAGACTCATTATATCCTGCTCAATGGCAGCCAGCCAGAAGGAAGAGGAAGAGTGGTTAGTTTGAAAAGGAAATAATGCAGCAAAAAATTTTTATTTTATCTTAATTTATCTTAATATCTTTATTGTTTAATTTGATCTTATTTTATCTTAAAATGAGTGGTTACTTTTTCTATCTTTTGTATCTTGGGGGGAGCTGAGGTTTTGCCTTAAGTTTTGTTTGCCTTAGTTTTTAATTCTGAACCTCTTGGCACTTTAACGGACATCGGGGCCCAAAACTAAGTCACTTTTTGCATTCTTACTGCCAACAGAGATACGTGACCTGTGTTAGGTGCACTATAGCAGCCTGCACTTGTGTATCCAAAAATATATTTTTCTGCTTTTACATTAAGCTTTGCAGTTCAGGGGCACCAACACCCAATATGACCCAATAGGGTAGGCATTGATGTAAAGGGTTAATCTATTGTTATAGATTACATTAGCGTTAGTGTTGGGGTCACAGGTATAAGGTTAAAGTGAACCTGCAGTTTGTTCTGTTGGCATGAAAGGCAAGGAATGGAAGCCTGGTGGTCTCCAGTTACACATGTGCGAGATCACAAGGAGAAGGTGAGAAAGCAGATTGAAATACTCTACCTGCTCGGCCTTCAGATAGCCGAGGGAGGCACGATGCTTGGAAGAGCCAGAAAAATCCAGAGGGTCAGCTTCTCCTGAGCAAATCTTGGTGCTGAGGAAAGGTTAGCTGTCTGCTTCCCTTTAGTAAAGCCTGAGGTCACACTGGTGTGTTGCATTGTATTCCCATGCAATAATGCAATGCATAGTACATGCATTGGTGCCCTGTGTTGGCATTTATTGATAATAGAACGCCAAACTTACCTTAGCAATGCGTGGCTTTGCATTGTCATGCAGTGTTTAAAACAATGCATTAAATAAAGAATTAGAATAAGTGGCTTTTTAAGGCAAACTTGTATAGTGAAATAATTAAAATTCTTTATTTGATTCTCATTAAGTAAAAGAAAACGAAAAAATGCAAGTATGATATACAAATACATTTACTTCAAACATAATGTGTTAACTTAGTCCTATAATGATAGATATGCACAAGGCTCCTTTTAGATCTCAGGAGATCTGAATATACATAGAACATAATAATAATCAACACATGTTATGGTCTCATCCCGACGCGTTTCGCCTCAGTGGGCTTCCTCGGGGGATTCGGAGACTCATATATTGGAGTTGTTGGAGCCAACAAGTTGAACTATTAATCAAGTTAGTTCTGGGTAAGTATTCCAAGGATTTGGAAACAGGCTGGTATTGACGTTGCGTGCCAGTAGGTAAATACACAGGTTGTTATCAGTTATGGGATATCAGAAAGATTAATGCTTGATGTCAAAAAATTGAAAGTGTGAATTGCTTATTCAATATTGTAATGTTGATAGTATTGCAGAACTGGGATTTATCCTGTTACTCTGGGTTGCAATAATTATTGGAATTATAGGTGCATTAAGCCGGGTCTTGATACAAATGTCAGTTCTGTTGATGTGTAAATCTTTTTTTAGAGGGTTACTAATTATCCCATGTATAGGACTTGGGACCTTGTGGTATAGTGGTAGGGAGCAAGCTGGCTGCTGCCAGCTTTTTAAAAAAGAATATGAAAATATCCAAATGGTCTTACAAAATCTTTGCTATCATGAACACCAACGGTCCATATGTGTTGATTTAAAAATGGTGAACTTCCTACTTGCAGCAAAGTGTATACACAAAGTACCAATGTTTCATCTGCTTGTGGGATAGTGGAGCAAAGCAGGATCACTGGGAAAAAGTGACATGGCCTCCAAGGGAAAACATGAAAAAAGGTGCAGCGAACATCATTACCGAGCCAATGGTTGACAAAGAAAAAATCATTCAAGAGCTCTGAACAAGGACGGTGATTGCTTCAAACACATTTGTAGATTCTTCCCTGGATTGAGTACTGGAAAATTAAAAGCAGGAATCTTTGATGGACCCCAGATTCAGAAAGTGATAAATGATTAAATTTTCACAAGTTACATGACTGATACTGAATCTTCTGCATGGCACAGCTATGTCATGGTTGTCAAGAACTTCTTGGGTAATCATAAAGAACAAATTATGAAGAACTGGTACAAAACTTGCTCCTAAACTTCAAAAATTTGGATGCTACTATGAGCATAAAGGTACACTATCTCCATAGCCATTTGTAAAAATTTCCAGAAATTCTTGGTGATCTCAGTGAAGAACAAGGAGAGAGGTTCCATCAAGATATAAAGGTGATGGAAGAAAGGTATCAGGGCAAATGGGACAGACACATGATGGCAGACTACTGCTGGAGCGTCAACGTGATTGTCCTGATCATCAGCATAAAACAGGGGTGTTAACTCAAATACACAGAGGGACAAAATTAAAAACTTAGACCAAGTCGAGGGCCAAACTTGACATTTATTGAAAAAATGTAGGAAGTTTACTATTTCATCCATAACTAACAAAAACAAACCCCTCTGCACACACTTTAGGTTTGAAAAGACTAATTTCTATCTATCTTTGCAGCCTGTGTGTTATTCATCCTCTCACATTACAAGTTTGTCTGACACTAAATATTACACTATGCAGTCTCTAATGGATTGAAAGAAACACAATGCCCCTGGTAGTCAGGCACCATGTGATCATTGCCTAGGCTTTGTGTCACATGATGGGTGTACAGGAATAATGTCTTTGTATTGTATGTATTGAAAATGATGATGTGAGGTGGTAACACAGGCGTGCCAGATGTAGTTCATTTTTGGAATTCTTTGGGGGTGGGGAAGGAACTTTGAGGGTCAGATTTGGGAGTTTGACACCCCTGGCATAAAAGGAAATCATACAAACAGAGTTTTTCAATGACTTCTTTGTGATTAGTTTGGTAAATATACTGAATATAGAATATATTGACATTCAAAAATGTAATTTTGTATACGTAGGCATATCTAGTTTTTTTTCTGAGGTCATTATTTAAAAAACAAGAGCCAATCTAGCAAAACCAATACTATATCTGGAATGTGTGCATTAAACATAACCTAAATGACTTTAATCTGGCAGGAAAATGTTTGACCAGTGTTATATATTTATGTGTTTTTCGGACCCGACAGCCTTCAGAAATTTCACCTCGAATTTTTCTTTTTTATGAATCCAGAATTTATGATAATTTATTACTTGAATGTGTTTTATTGTGAATGGGCTGAACCAATTGAACCTATAATGCCATTGATCTCCTCAGGTGCCAGCATTCCCATGAGAAGCCGCACAGTGACTCAGCACACTCCTCACCACAAGCAAGGAAAAGAGGGGAAAAAAGGCGCGCCAAAGGCCAGATCACATGACCATCTCGCGCCTCCGAATCGTAGGCGTGAATATTAAACCCCACCTCATGCGCACGCCACCAATCTGCCTTAAAGGCTGAAAGTATGATCACGCCCCCGTCTCCTCCCATGCCCCGCCCCTTCTCCCTGAAGAGGTTTTTTTTTTTTCGTGTCTCGTGCGCGCGCACCATGGCCATGCCGCGCAGTGTTAAAAAAGAAGGAGGTGCTGAAGAAAAGGCTGATTAATTTCTGAGGGGCAGCAGGAAAAAAAAAGGCACGAGCACGGGCAACATCCTGTCAGGAAACCGGAGACGGTGTCGCCCGGCTGGACAGAGCAGGTAACATCTGCACCACCATGTTTGCTTGTTACCCATGACGTTGTCACGAGTATCTGTGACAGGGATGAGGGAGAGAACGGTGGCGTGGTTGGGAAAAGGCATCGCCTTGGTTCTGTTCCCGGTATGGGGTGCCTGAGAGTGAGGAGACCGTACAGCCGAATGGGGTGTGGGGGTGCTATGTCGGCCGGCCTCGCGCTGCCAGGTGGTGATGGAGACGTGAATGAGCCAATCGCATCCAGCGCGCGGGTGATTGTCAAGCCGGTGAACCAATAGGGAGCACGGGGCGGGGCTAGTGCCCGGTTTACTGCGTCCCTTTAAAGCTGCAGTGTGTGTCACCCAGACACGTTTTGTAATGTAATAATTACCCCATGGGGGGTAGATAACACTGGAGGGGTCCTCTATTCTTATGGGGGTAGACACAGGCCAGAGAGCCATAATTACCTCACTGGGAAGGAAATAGGGGGTCTGTGGTCCCTGTTACTGAATGTCATGCCCAGGGACAACTCCCTATGGGCCCATACTTTGTGAAATAAAGTCAATAAATTCTGTAGCTCTCACTGTAAAATAGTAGTGGGGATTTTTAATAAAATTTACTACGGTTGCCATGGTGTCACATGGCTCTGGTTGGTGAGGTCGCTAGATTTGGCGAATGGTCGCCCCACCAAACCCGAACCCAAGTACCCCATTTAAAGCGTACCTAAACTCACAATGTACACTTTAAATAAAAGGGTAGACAACCCCTTTATGTAAGGTAAAAATTCTGTTTGTTTTTAAGTGCAACAATATTTTTTTAAAAACGATGCAGCACCGCTCCTTAATTCTCCTAGGCTGAATGAATGGGAGCGCAAAGCCTCTCAGGATACCATGCATGGGCACGGATCAAAGGAAGGCTCTTGCGTGTTCCTTCTGCGCATGCCCGAGCATCTCAGGCATGTGTAGAAGGAGCCTTTTCATGAAAAGAGAAAAAAATTGCCGATCTCTCACATGTGCAATGAGATCGGCAAGTTTTTTACCATCTACGTCACCCGATCTTGCTCCTGGGTCAGGTGACGTGGGAACAAGAGGAGAAGATGGCGGCACTTGGAGGGCCTACACAAAAGTGAATACTGGGACGACGCGGAACCAGATGGAAGAGACCTCTTCTTTTAGTTTAGATCCTCTTTAAGTGGGTGTAATATTACACATTGACGCGTGTTGTTGTTTCGGGTGAATAAGGGGTGATCAGAATACTAGGGTACACAGATATTAGGGAAATATGTACTTTGAATGTAGTGGATTGTTATTTGCATGCGCTGGTGCATATCCAGGCTCCTAGCTGAGGTTTGCTGCAAGACGCAAGTTCGGGGTCAACATCAGCATGGGTTTGAAGAAGGGCTAGGGGATTCAATGGAGTTTGGCACACTTGGTACAATTCATTGGTCACATAGATTGTGCGATCTGTTAGTTCCTCCAGAAGTTGCTGGGGGTTCCTTGAGCATTGAGCCTTTTTGACCTCCCAGACATCAATCTATCTGGCCATCGGTAAGAGTGACATTCTTCCCGAATTAAGAACGGCTGTGTTAGACCTTTATGGTTCCCATAGACATTGGATGGAGATCTAATAGGAGAGTGCGGCTTTAGCTTATCATACAACCTTATTGTATAGTCATCTACCTTGGATCTAACAGCCATGTAGTGCCCATTCCCAAAGTTATTGGTTTGCCTGATTGTGCTATTGGTTTGCAATTTGTCAGATTGTCGATTAATGCTTTTTATATTGCAAATCTATTACCTTTTGTTTTGTTTGTTGGAAGGTTATCGCTCTTTAAAAGATCTTTACTATATATAATATCTATAATTTATAATATCTTTATTATATATATATGTGTGTGTGTGTGTGTACACGATTAGTGGTTTGAAAGTTTTACTTTAGTCGAGATGGAATAAGAGCTAACCTTGGAAGTGATGAAACATTAGGCTTAGGTGTACAATAAACCCCATGATCACAAAGAATGGGAACAGGCCACAGAAGTAGAATATAAGTACAGCGCAGTACCTGAACACACCCTGACATGTGTTCACCCGTAATGTAAACATCTTGGTGGCATCACATTGGCCCATCCCACATTATCTTATTAGCCAATCAGTGTCCTCACCAGAATTTGGGTGGGAAACAACTAGGCAGGTGGTCAATTGGGAATCTAGTAACCACTATAATTCTGTCAGCTTTTTACCGCCCCCTTGTACTTTGTTCTAACTTCCTCGTAATATGTCCCATTTTTCCATGACTCTGTATTATACTCCAGCTGTCCAGTGCCCCCTGCCAATCTACAGGAACTGCTGCTCCCACCACCCATCTGAAGAAGCCCTAAAACGTTAGGAAGGCCTCTGCTTGCATTATTTTATTTACTTTATTTTTTAACCCCTTGCCGTTCAGCACAATCATATCCATCTTAATAGGATGAATATTATTACTACACAGTATTTATATAGTGCCAACATATTACGTAGCGCTGTACAAAGTCCATATTCACGTCACTAACTGTCCCTCAAAAGGGCTCCCAATCTAATGTGATGGCTATCAGGATTGCAGCATAGTTGTTGATGATGAATGATCCAGTGTGAGATCTGGTGGCAGCCTATATCGTGTGTGTATATGTATTTTATATTTATGGTGGTGTTGTGTATTTCCTCACTGCTATTGACCCAACTCTACCCCCCCCCCCATTATAAAGGGATAAGGTTACAACGCGTTACAACATCCACACACCAATTAATCTCCTGGTGTCATGGCAGTCACATGCAGCTCTTTAATCTTCAATAACCCAGTACAGTTAAAGCGTGGCAGGAGTCACATGTAAATCTGCAGCTCCCTTCCTTGTTTTATAGGGATCGGTTTCTAAGGCCTTGCAGGAACGGCATGCTATAGATCGCCTGTGGGTACAACGTCAAATCAGGAAGTCCTTGTTACAACAACTGGCTCTGCATGGTGTGCTTACAGCGTGTGTGCAGATAGACCGATGCAAGTACCAATCTGTTTACAGTCTGTGGACGCTTCATTCTCACATCTGTCACTGGGAGGTGCAGGGTTTATAAATATTCTTTAGCAAACAATGAGGGGAATGCTTTGCATTGCTGGATAAATCACGGCTACAGTCCGACTGATAGATGCATCATTGTCTGACATATGCGAGCAATGCAGCAAACAATCCTATGTAATCCTTTCTGAAAAAAGTGAATTTTTTAAAAAATCTTAAGCATTTTATAGCACTTTATATATTGTGTGGCTCATGATCTCTTCCTGGTGTGTCTGAAATGTTAAATAGCATGATTATCTGTACATTGGACAGTGTTGCATTCAGAAAAGGAAGTTGATATGCTGGAACAGCACAGATTCATCCAGCTCCCCTACTACAGTGACGGTTATCAGACCCTCAGTTCCAGGTTCTATACACTACAAAAGGCCTCATTCAGTAAAGTGTGTGAACCAGGGGCTGTTTACTATGCAGAGTTCATAGAAGATGGAGTCATTGGTGGGGGTGAGCTTTTTGCTAGCATGTATGCTAATTATGGCACGCTTGTTTTCTTTCTCTTGCTCCCTGCAGCAGTGACAGGGCCAGGATCCCCTAAAGATGACGTCCTTGCTGACACCTTTTTCAGGTCTACCAAAATATTTTTTGTGGGCGATTGGGTGGCCACTGCTCTAAAGCTGCGTACACACGGCAAATTTTTCTCGCCCGATAATCGGTATCGGCCAATTATCGGGCGAAAATCTGCCGTGTGTACAGTCGGTCGTCGTCCATCGTCCGACGACTGTCCTGGCGGATCCATGGACGATGGACGACGACCGATCCTAATGAAAGGGAAGGGGAGAGCGCGCAGCAGGGTGCCGCTCCGTCGCTCTCCCCCTCCCCTCTCCATAGAGCATGAACGGTGCTGTATGTACAGCATCGTTCATGCATCGTGCAGTCTTTTCTCGTTGGAAAGGATCGTGAAAGATCCTTTCCAACGAGAAAAATTGCAGGTGTGTACGCAGCTTTAAGCTGCATACACACGTGCAATTGTAGTTATTGGAAAGAATCTTTTATAATCCTTTCCAATGACTAAGCACTGCACGATGCATGAACGAGTGCTATGTACAGCACCGTTCTGCTGTATGGAGAGGGGAGGGGGGGGAAGACAGAGCGGCACCCTGCTGCACGCTCTCCCCCTTCCCTTGCATTAGGATCGTTCGTCATACATCGTTCGTGGATCTGCCAGGACGGTCGTTTGGACAATGGAGGACGGGTGCTGTACACACGCCAGATCCTTGTCCCATATCAGGCGAGAGCCATTGGACTCGTGTACATAGCTTAACTCCTTCATGTGCCCCCGAGTTACATTTTCTCATTATCGTTATCTATTCTTAATGGTGTCCAAAAAACTGAGCGAAGCTACACACTGCATGGTGCACATAGTGTGTAGGCATAAATTAAAAAGCCACCAGGAGCTTTGAATATCTTCATTACAATTCTCCACCCCCTGGTGACTTTAGGTTTAGCTCAGCTTTAAGGTGACAAAAAGAGTTTTCAAACCCAGGTGCTGGGTAGATATGAGATGCTCTGGTGCAAAGAACTAGTGCGAATAGTGTAAATTATTACTATTAATAATAAACAGGATTTAATTAGCTCCAACATATTATGCAGCACTGTAAATTAAATAAGGGTTGCAAATGACCCCTAAGTTTTGCAAATGAGAGATACTGACAGTGACACAGGAGGGGGAGAGGACCCTAAATGTTCCCCAGTTACTTTTCCTAACACCTTAGGGGTGCACTAATAGCCATGAAAGGTTAAACCCCCTCCCCCCTTTCCCTTAGCTGTTCTGATATATTGTCACCAGTGTAAGCGTATGCAGAAAACTGGGGTGTTCTGGTGCCTGTGGACAATTGGATGCTCATTTTGCACATTTTGATACATTTTTTTCCAATGGGGTCACCTTCAGGTCTGTAGCAGCAATGATTTAGACATGTTTTCTACTCCTTTCAGGATCCATGTCCTGTCTGAGTCAGTATGGGGACACAAATGACAGTGGCCCCCCGCTTTTTATTAGATCTTTATCTGTATTGGAGTGGGGTGGGGGCTGTTGCATTTGCTGGGATTTCCTGGCATGCTAAAAAGGTTTTGCTAAATTACCATGAAAAACAGAATTTACAAAAGAAAAAAAAAAATAACAGTGGCATTCCTGAAGGATGAGTGTTGACGGGTTGCTTTCACAGCACATTTGTATCTGTGCATTGTAGAGAATTACACAGCCATTCTTTTCGATTATTGCTGTTCTTCACCATGAATTACGAGAAAGGGAATGGCATTGCTGTAGGCTACACAAAGATTTCCTGTATGTGTGCTGAGGTTGGGTCAGGAATTGTCGCCTGATTCTTAGTGTCCAGGTTCTAATAGCTATTGATTCTAAATAGGGGATGATTTTGGTATTGTACAGACAGGGGATAAAGGAAGGGCTTTTCACACAGTTATGGCACCTGCTAAGTACCTGCCACAGGCTAAGACATTGTACTGAGCTTGTTTAACATGGAATTGCTTGCTTGCTGCAAGCTATGTTCAGGCTGTTGAAATACATGGCTTTCCGCATTTGAGTGCAGGGAAATCCCGACCCCCAATGCCCTTTTACACTCAGAAGTCATCTGTACAAGCCATAAGCCTGGCCAAGCATTAATGTGCAACCAGACTGGCCAAGCATTAATGTGCAAACAAACATGTAGGCAGGTTCTCTTTTGCAGATGACACAGGCTATGTCCCTTCTGAAATAAAACAAACTTAGCAGTCTGTTTACTTTCATTTGTATTGTCTATACTTAGCTGTACATCTCAATGTACGATCCAGCATAGTTGGCTGTTGGGACTGAATGAACTTGCATGCATGGGAGTTTAAATCATTTTGCCTGGCCAATCAAGATGGCTCAAGATCCCAAATTTGGGAGAAGATGGGGTGAAGATGTCCAGAAGAGTAGCTATGACTTGAAATAATTTGAACAGATAAGTTTATTTATTACAGAAAGACATTGCCTGGACCATCTGCAATAAAGCACCTTTGTAATTATTGTATTTTCTTTAACATTAATTCTGCTTAAATGGGCAGTCAGGTCACAATGTAGGTGTGTAACTTTATTGACATTTCGTTATTCGGGAGGCGTTGGGTCAGATTGCAGGAAGCTGCTTTGAACTTATCAGCAATATTGATGAATGGAACAGGTTTTATACCATGGTTATCCCTGACAACTGGTGACTAGCTCTGTGTTATCAATGATAGACGGCAGTGGGTCTGTCTAGGAAAAATAAATACCTGACTGGGTCACTGATCTTGAGCTGGGTACACTAACAATTTATTGAATTCTTTGCAGTAAGTGTTATAGGAGTTTTGGCTTGTTTGGTGAATGCAGTACAGGTTGGTGAGACCCTTCTCGTGGTTGGTGATTGCCGGTCTGCTAAATTGGCACCCACAGTCCAAAATTCTGCTTGTGCATTGCCGGACCTTCTGGAAGTTCAGGTGTGCTCCGCACATAGGGGTGTAAAAACAGGGAATGTTGATAATCAAATGAAAAGAAATGACCTGGCACTGAACCTTCCTTCTAGTGCCAGCACCATAATCACCTCTGTCCCCAGTCTTCCTGTTATAATTGCTACACATTGTATCCAACGAATGTCATTGTATTTTTCTTTTAGAAACCCTTTGAAAATCGTTCCCTCCTTGCTCTTGTATCAGCTGCATATCATTGTCAAGGGGTTTTCCCAATGGTGGCTGCTGTGCAAGGAAATTCTGTACAGCCGCTTGTGGTCTTCTTGGAAAAAGACCTTTTATATAGAAGAATCCTTTTTATGTTCCTGGTTTACATGCATGGTGCTGTAACTTTATCTGCATGTCATTGCATGGGCTTCCTGCTAATGGCAGATCATTTCTGGGTCCTGGCTGCTTGTACTCTTGATTAGACATGCATGTAACATGGTGACCATGCAGAATAATATTTAGATAACATAGCATTACTCAGGCACTTCCTGTTAGTGGTCGATGAGGACCTTTGTGGCCGGGGTCACCAGCTCTTTTATTAAGACCTGTACATTGAATGCGAATAAGAGATTTTTGCAATCAGTATTCTGTACCAGCCATGTGGTCGCCCATGAAGCTGGGTGGCTAGACATCTTCATCCAACATGTTTCTGGTGGATCGGATGCATGGTTCTCTCTGCCATGGCAAGCTGTGGTCTTGGTGTGATGTTGGGGCCGGCAGATGCATCCACAGTACTCCGCTGTTGAATAGAGTGAAAGTAAGATACTAAAGCCGTTGTCTCTTTACAAGCGGGGTGATGGTGGAACAGCCAAACACTGATTCTTTTTTTCCTGAGGGAGGAATATTGTACTGGAAGATTCCTAAAAATACCCGTAATACAGAGAATTCCCCCAATCTTCCTCCAGGAAGGTCTAGGAGCCAACAGTTCTGTAAGATTTAAAGAGATTAGGGAAATAAAAAAAATAATTCAGTGGAGTTTAATTTAAAGAAACCTTATTAGCAGACTATCATTTCCCCAATCTTCTCATTGGATTATATAGGCATTGAATTTATTTTATTCATGTTACAGGTAGTCCCCGGGTTACATACGAGATAGGGACTGTAGGTTTGTTCTTAAGTTGAATTTGTATGCAAGTCGGAACCGGTACATTTTTTTAATAAATGCAATTAGGACAGATGTTTGTCACAACATATTATTAGGCAGCGTGGTGTCAGTTACTGTATAAAATCTTCACTGTGAGTTCCTCACAAACAAAGCAAGCTTTATGGAGCCCAGGCATTCATTAACTTCTGGAGCAAGCTGTGCTTTGATATGCAAAAAGAAATAACTGAAGGGTTTGTCTTGGTCATTAAAGAGTTACAAGAGCATGCAGAAAGAGTTCAGTCCCCAAAGATCACCCACAACCTCAGCTGTGTTTAGCAAAAGATTTCTTCTGCAAGTCATGCAAACCGCCCTCCATCCTGCACACTAGTGAGCAGGGAAGCCCCGTTCCTATCTGGGAGGCCTCCGTATGCCTGATGTCCCTAACCCGGGGACTACCTGTATTTATTAGTTAAAGCTGCCTATATGGACATAAAAGCCCTGGGCCTGTTTCTGGGTGCCAATGTCTTGAATATCCCCAGTGACACTCTATAGCTGCCTTTATATCCCCAAGATTTATGTTCAGGTCTTGAGGAACCCCTGCTAACCCAATTTATTGTGGGGGTATTGCTCTTTGGTACCCAATAGACAGAATGCCCCCTTACAGTTATGGCTAGAATAGATGACCTAAACATTCTCAGGGCCGGAGCTGTCCCCTCCACATGGCTCTGGTCATAGAAATATGCGAGCGTCATCAATGGCGGCTCAGACAGCGACAGGCCAAAAAAGCCTGGTTAGGAATTGCTGCTCTATACTACTCTCCTTCTATGTGGTGGATGAGCTGGGCCAGCACAGGCATTTATTGGGGACTATAATGTACAAGGTTGGGGGTGACTGGTGGGGATGCGCTCTTTTTTTTTTTTTTTTAATTTCTAGCAAATTAGTTAACAAATTCTAGCAAATAAGTTAACAAATCATTCCAATAATTCATTGACATGAGTTCTTGCCAGCAATTTGTATTAATGATTGGTGAGTGCGGAGGCCTGAGATTTATTATTCAATATTATTAAACAGGGTTTATATAGCGCCAACATATTACGCAGCGATGTACAATAAATAAGGGTTGCAGACACTGGAGAGGAGCCTGGCCCGAGAAGCTTACAATCTAGTTGATGCTTTGGTGAGATCGCAATGTGGCATAAACCATGTCGGTGTCACTGTCCCGGGCACTGATCCCCCTCCCATACACGCTGTGCGCACCGATCTCCCGGCTCGTCATCCTCGGGGCTGTTACCAGCAGGAGGCGGCGCTAGCAGCGCTCTTGTCTGCGTCAGCCGCTTGGTGGTGGCCGGTAATGCCGGACCTCCTGCAGCAGGCGAGGTGAGACTCTGACCGGTCCTCCGGTCCTCCGCCCTGTCTCGCCTCCACGTGTGTCCGGAAGCTGCGCAGGAAGCGGTGCGGGGATCGGGGGGTGAGCCCACATTCCATGCCAGGTATGGCCCGCGGGCACAAGTCACAATAGCAGGGGCCCGCATTGCTCCCCACCCCATTGCCGGACTTTTCCTATTTTTGCTCTGAACACAGACTTTTAGTTTGTCAGTAGCGCCGACAGCAGCAGTGACGTTGTAGGGATGCTGCAATAGATGCAGCGTGGGGCTTTCATGTCGGGCCTGTGGGTCGGCAGCCAATAGGGGGCGCTGCAGCACACAGGGGATCGCAATGCATGCAGGCTGCTGCTGGGTGCTGACATTTCCTGTATATTGTAGCAGGATTTATATACCAAAGCACACCTTGCTTTATTCTGGCATTGCAGACATCTGGCCTCACATAAATCCCATGTTTAATCTGATTGTATTGCTTTCTGCTTTTCCTCCTCATCATGGTAATGAAATTATTGCAGTTTTTATTACAGTTTTAGATACAGTGACCTCATCACTGGGGCTCTGTGCTTTTCTATGCAATGCAGGCTGGTGGGAGGCAGGAAGCTGTGCAAATGGGATGCTGAGCCATCATGATGGAAAGGACTGCAATCCAGAGAAGTGAAAGGCTGGGTACACTAACAATTTATTGAATTCTTTGCAGTAAGTGTTATAGGTGTTTTGGCTTGTTTGATGAGATCCTTCTCGTGGTTGGTGATTGCCGGTCTTCCAAATTGGCACCCGCAGTCCAAAATTCTGCTTGTGCATTGCCGGACCTTCTGGAAGTTCGGGTGTGCTCCGCACATAAGGTTGTAAAAACAGGGAATGTTGACAATCAAATGAAAAGAAATGACCTGGCTCTGAACCGTCCTTCTAGTGCCAGCACCATAATCAATCACCTCTGTCCCCAGTCTTCCTGTTACAATTGCTACACATTGTATCCAACGAATGTCATTGTATTTTTCTTTTAGAAACCCTTTGAAAATAGTTCCCGCCTTGCTTCTTGTATCAGCTGCATATCATTGTCAGAAGGGGTTTTCCCAATGGTGGCTGCTGTGCAGGGAAAATGATGATGCCGGATTTACTCCAGCCTGGAAGTGAGGGGAAGCTTTGTGACTTGTTGCTGGTTGTAATGCATGCCAAGAGAAGCTCACAGTGTGCAGTGAAATCAGAGGAAGCAATTTCAGGATAGGAGCCTACATGGCTGTGTAAAGCTGGAGGTCACATGTAATATTTTTACCTTGTCACTGTTAGATTTGACTTTCTTTGAAAATTCTGCTGAGCAGTAGATTTCCAATTGCCACTTGTATCCTAAAATTGTGGAGTGCTCGCCCCCCCCCCCCCCCCTTAACACATTTATGTCCTCTCCAGCACATTTTTTTTTCAGGATTGTGTTCAGTCTGGCCCTGGGCCCTCGTCATCATTTAGCTAACGTCATTTGGGGTCTCGGCAGAATGTTGCAGAGAAGAGCCTATTGCTAGCGCTTAATGGACGACTGTCCACTGCTGCTGCAGAAATTTCTCACCTCTCCAGAGGGGTGGTGTGGATGTAGTACCATTCAGACTCCTTGCTGTTGGGTCTACATGTCTTATGAACCCTGCCTATCTGTGTACCTTCACCTCCATCTGTAGTCCCTAGAGGGAATTCCATATTGCCTTGGCTACAATGAGGCTCCATAGTCTCTGCTAAAACAGAGGTTACTTTGCTGCACCTTAAAATGCAATATTCCGCTGGATAGAAGGCTGAATGTACAGTCAGAGCATACCGGAGTCACCATACAAGTGACTACAAGATATTGCATCTTACTTTAATACACAGGCATTGCTGTTGGTTGTAGTAGATGGTTTTGCTCTCTTTATAGAACGCAGGGAGTCTTAAATCAATCTAGCTTAGGTCAGCACCTAACTAATTAGTTTTCCCCTTGCGGGGGTCATCGCTGCATGACCCATTTCATGTATGAGGTCAGCATATTCTAGTGGCAGTTGCTTTGGTTACATCATGTTTGCTTTTTGGAACATTTAGGGCTCACATTGTCTGCTGCTGCACTCATCAGACAAACCTCTAAGTGCCCTTTACTGCTCTTCTGGGGTCTCCAGTGTCAATGGGGGCTTTTACATTGGTCACATGATGCCCCTGGGGCAGGAAAGTAGTGGATGTATGAGAAGGGTGTGATGGCGCTATGTTGTGTATGTGCTTTGCACGTGCTTGCCATATGTTGTGTTCCTTCTGCTCACGTTTGGATTATCTAAAAAGAATTCCAGCACCCCCAAAACATGAATTATCTGTCATGCAAACAGTGATCACCTCACCTGAGTGGCCAAGAAAAATGTCACTATTGTGAACATTTGGATTAAACGTATATTAGAGACCAAGTGGTGTTTTCTTTAAGGGGTTTATATACCTCAAAGTGGTAGTTTCATGCAGAGGCCTGTTAACCAAGATACCGGTTATATTTCTACTGGCGGGTTACCATAACATAGTACTTTCCCACAAGGGTGTATTCTTTGGGATATAGCATTGGAATCTCTTTTCAATGGATTGAGTCCTAAAGGGTAAATTGTGTTATGATATACCACAGTGCACAGGAAAGTATTGTGCATGTATGATTTTTTTTTTAATCCATTCTGGTGTCATTAGACTCCTCTAAATCAGGGGCGTCAAAGATCTGGCCCTTAGGGCCCCCTTTTTTCTCCCCCCCCCCAAAGCATTCTGAAAATGAACTACATCTGGCCCGCCCACATTACTACCTCACTTCATCATTTTCAATACATGCATACATAGACATTATTCCTGTACACCCATCATGTGACACAAAGCCTAGGCAATGATCACATGGTGCCTGACTACCAGGGGCATTGTGTTTGTTTCAATCCATTAGAGACTGCATAGTGTAATATTTAGTGTCAGTCAAACTTGTGATGTGAGAGGATGAACAACGTACAGCCTGCATAGATAGATAGAAATTAGTCTTTTTAACCCTAAAATGTGTTTAAAGGGGTTTGTTTTTGTTCGGTATAGATGTAGTAGTAAACTTCCTAAATTTTTTCTATAAATTTCAAGTTTGGCCCCTGACTTGGTCTAAGTTTATAGTTTTTGGCCCTGTGTTATTTGAGTTTGACACCCCTGCTCTAAATGGTTCACCGTAACACAAAACATTATTGTATCAGCACGCTGGAAAGGTGTATATGGGCCCCGTCTGTGTTTCTAATAGAGAAGTCTTTCTCTTGTCTGATAAAGCAGTGAAGTTGTGGGAGGATAAGGGAACACAATCCTGTGTACACTGAAAAAAAAAAAATCATTCATATACATAAATGTATAATTTTTTTTCATCCTCAAAGCCCTCATCGAATTTTTGCGTCCTTACCGCAAAAAATGATGCCACTGATTTGCACAATATACTGTGACTTATGAAATGGCTGAGGGTTAGTTGAGTAGAGAATTCACAGCAAAATGAATGGTTCATAATGTTGGTTGAGTATAGTCCGTGATCACAAGCTAACAAATCCATTGTAACCTAAAAATGAAAAATCAGGAACTACGACCTACACCGTCAGTGTACAGACTAGATCAGGGTCGGCAAAATTTTATGGCCACTAGGCCATTTCAGGGGTGGGCGGGAACACACTAGGCCGGACTCTGAGTCCCGCCCTAATGGCTCCGCCCACCGCCGGCTGCGGTAAATAGGAGAGCAACAGCAAGGAGGCGGCACCAGAGCTCCAGCAGCCCTGGTAATTCCTAATGTCCCCTGGTAGATCTGGCCGGCCAGGGGGCATTGGGCCAGAACGAACTACCGCTTAGGCCGGATCTGGCCTAAAGGCAGGAGTTTGCCGACCCCTGGACTAGAATTTAGTTTTTTGGTTTTTTTTAACTGTAGGTTTTCAACTAAACTTAGAACTTGTTACTACGATGATCAGGAAGCGGTGCAGTCATTGATTGTCTAGCAGGATGGGTATGCCCTTTAAAAAGTACTTCTAGGAGGTGCTGAGATGTTGGGAGTACATCTTGCTACAGGAAGCCTGCACATAGATTGTTTTCACAGTCTACAATTTGTTCACTGGTCTCTGTGGATATGTTCGCCAGTGAGAGGTGATAAGTGTTCTACATTGTTCAGCAGGAGCTATTACAATCCACTCGGCTGCCAAAATTACAGGAAAAGTATATTGAATTGTTGGACCTTTATATTATAAATCTGGTTGTTGAAAGTCATGTATATAACGTTCATTGTCAATTATTTTGGGCTGTTTTTATAGCTCCGTTCTCAGGCATATGCTTGGTTTTGCTTTAATAGGTGTTGTGGTAGGATATTGCCTGCATAGGGAGTACAGAGCTTTGGCTGACTCATACTCTTGCATCGTGAGAGAGCAATAAAGCACAATGACTTTATTATACTGGAAAGCAGAGATTGCAAATGTAGTTAACAAATTTTGCTGTTCAGATGCACATTTGCCTGTATTGCAGCTACATCCTCACAAATGTATTTTTTTTCATTCTTTTCAATGTTCTCCCCAGCCCCTCTTAGCCAGGCGCACCACCCAGCTGTTTTTGGGTGGTTACTAGAGTTGGGTCAAAATACACGGGTTGCCACCCGCCTACAATTCCTTCCCACTCAGCTCAAAAAAAAAATCTGGGTTTGAACACTGCTTTGTATAGTTCCCCACATTGGATGTACCTCTACACAAGCTTTGTTGCAGCATCCCTGTCCTTGCAAGACTCATAGAAGTGATTAGGGATTGGCACGGTCATCGGAAAAAAATGTTTGCTTTATGTGAAGGTGCAAGAAGAAATATGATTTAGCTGTGTTTTATATGGAACATTTGGAAGTGCCTCATCAGTAATGTATTTTCCCCTGGAATTCCTCCTGAAAAATAGCAGATCACTTCCTGGTATGTGTGCATGGCTAGGCACTCATATGTATAGTCATAGCTGTATATCTCCATTGTGAGATCTAAGGGAATGCTTGCTTTGATGGCTAGTTCCGGGAGATTTGGTAATGTAACCATTCTGCTCACAGTTCTTGTTGTTGGACTTGGAAATTGAAATCAAAGCCTTCCTCTAACCAAATGGCTGCCTCCCCACAGACTGTGCAGAATAGGGCAATAATAATATCCACTACGGGGGATACTATGGACTGGTCCTGTGACTGCTTTTTTTGGCATAGCAAAATTGTCTTCTGTGATATCCGTATGTTCAGAAAGCAGATGCAAGTGGATCACCGATTCTGTTTGCACAGCAGTGCGGTATAGGAGCAACAAGAGAACATGCGTGATCTTCAAATCTTTTGTGTGTGTGTGTTTTTTTTTTTACTGCAAATGAATAAAGAGTACCATAAATATCTTGTAGTGTGTTTACTGAAAGCTGTTAACATCAGGTTTTATATTTCTTCAGGCTTGAATGGCTTTAGGATAAAGGTCAGCGTGTAGAATGACGAAGCACCCACCAAACCGAAGAGGGATCACTTTTGAAGTTGGAGCACAACTGGAAGCACGTGATAGACTGAAAAAATGGTATGCATTGTTAGAACAACAAGTATTATATCTACAGTATCCTAAGCCCTCTCTGTCAGCCTGGCTATAATAAGAGGTAAATGTTTGCATTTTTAGGTATGCTGCCCATATTGAAGAGATAGATTATGAAGAAGGCAAAGTGCTGATCCATTTTAAACGATGGAATCACAGATATGATGAATGGTTTTGCTGGGATAGTCCATACCTTCGTCCCTTAGAGAAGATACAGCTGAGAAGAGAAGGCCTGGTAGAAGAGGAGCCCCATGTGGTAATTTTTAATTTCATTTATTGTTTTCCCTTCATTATTGTGATTAACTATATCCTTTCAAACATTTCAATATGACAGAGTTAAAATCCTTTCCCAATCATTTATGCATAAATCTCTGTTCTTGTTTGTAGGTGTTCCGTGTCAATGAGCAGGTCTTGGCTTGTTGGTCTGACTGCCGATTCTATCCAGCAAAAATAACATCTGTAAACAAGGATGGTAAGGGCAGTACTTCCTCTCTTCTAAAAATCACTTTAGTACTCAGAAAGTGAAAGTGCACTGTCATGTACCTTGTACATCTGTCTAAAAATAACTTTCAGTTTGTATCAAAGCTGAACTTCAGGGGAATATTTTACATGCACAGTTGTAATACACACAGCTTTAGCTTCAGCCAGATCTTACTAGTTGCAGGTACATCAAGGATTGGTTAGAACAGTGGTCGCCAACCTTTTCGGTCCTGCGGACCGCATGCGCGGTCAGGAGCCGGGTGTCAATTAAAAAGAAACCTCTCTGTAATAACATAACCCTGCCCCCTTCCCGGAGCCTGGGATTTGAGGGGGGGCGTGGTCCGTGGCTCTGAACGGTACAGCCCACCAGTGGAGTCCTTCTCTTGACCCCGCTTGGGGGCAAACCGGCCAGAGCCGCAGGCCACCAAAATTTAGAACATTTTGTCAAGCTTCTGTTGATATCTGCGTTATTGTTACCGCTCATTTGAATCGGATGGAAGTTCTAACCTTTCTCGTTTTGAATTTATTTTTGCCCTTGCTTTTGTCAGAAATTGAAGAAATAGACTTAATGAAAATTCAGTCAACATTCTGTGAATTTCCTTACTTTTTTTTACCCCAGTGACAGCTAAGACTGCATTAAAAGCCTAACAGTTTACCTCTTCCCTACTGTAAAATGGAGTTAAGTTTTAAAGCCATAGTCATGTTACCAATAAACATGTATAGTAAATAATTTTTTTTTTTTTTTTTTTGTGTGTTCCCCTTTCAAAAGGAAGAGTAGGGCACAAACCTGAAAAAGAGCATAATGTAGTTGCACAAATTGTTCAAAGTTAACGAAACTCAATGTGTCCCACCTTTCCGTGTGTGTGTGTGTGGTTTTCTTTTTTTCATTTATTTTTTTTAATTCAGATCGTTTTACTAAAATTCATTTTTTTTTCTGTTTTAGGCACCTATACTGTTAAATTTTTTGATGGTGTTGTTCAAACAGTCAAAAATATTCACGTAAAGGCCTTTTCTAAAGATCAGGTATGTCACTTGTTGTAGTACTGTGTTCAATATGGCTGATAAGCAGGGGGTTTCAATATGGCTGATAAGCTGAACACATGAGCTATCCGGGTCGGTGTTTCAGAAGGCATTAAAGTTTATATTTTAGAACTACATAAAGACCCCTTCAGTTATTCCTAAGGTCCACTTTAAAAAAAAAAAAAAATTATAACGATTTAATGGGGGTTAAACTTAAGTTTTACTTTACTATACTCTTACAACATTAGGAAAACAGATATAAACTCTACAGACTCAATGCTCCAGCAAAGTAACTAACTTTATTTTAGTGTGTTGAGATTTTTGTGAAATTCTTTACCAGAGTTGTGCTTTCAGGCTAATGTGTCCCGCTCAAAGCCAAAGGAAAAAACTGTAGAAAGCACTTCACCTTCTGATAAGCACAGAGGAAAATTCAGAGAACAGAAAAAGTCTTCAGAAAATGCCACAGTGGAAAAAGAGAAACCTCACAGCACAGATCGGAAGCCATCCCAACCAGATAAAGACAAAAAGCCGCTTGCTTCAGAAAAAAGCAAGCTCCCAGAGAAAAACTTTGTGAAGAATGAGAAAGAGGACAAAGAAAACATTTCTGAGAATGAAAGAGAATCCTCGGCAGAAGCCCGCACAGAGGAAAAGAGCGGACAGAATGACAGCCTTAAAGCAACACATGAAAATGGAGAGCGAAGGCGGAAACGAGAACGTTCATCTTCTTTGCCATCATCTGGTAGGTGTCTGAGCCAAGCTAGAAGTCTTGTCTTTCCCTCTTTTAGAGATCTTGCATGCAGGGCATTATTTACTTCATTTGTGTTCTATCTTTTTGTTCTGGGTCTGATACTTGGTTAGTAAAATGACAGCATGGAACTAAAGACCCAGCTCTAAAAATGAAGGGGGGTAGATAATGAATGAAGTGTAACTGAAAATAATTTAGATATATATTGTTAAGTTAATCTGTAAAGCAGTCTAGTGTGGACACAGAGCAGCACTCGACCTCGACTGTAATACCTCTGTAATTGTGGTGATCAGACACATTGTTCACTAAAATAGGGTAACTCTCCCAGTGTTGAACAGAAACCACTACTTTATATATAGGTGATTGACAGTGCAAAATCTACTCTAAATCAATGAGCTATCATGAACCCTCAATTATTTTTTAACACAATTAAATTATTTTCCTTTTTTCGCTAAAGACTGCCAAAATCAGATAGAAACCATTCTCTGACCATTGTGTCTGGTCAAAGCAATGATCTCATGTTAAGGAACCATTCAGATTTAATTTCATTTCCAGATCCTGAAGCTGCCAAAGTTCTAATGCTGAGCATACTCATAGATGTACATGACAACTTGAAATATGTTCTTGTAGTCTAAATTGGTTGACCGTGGGTTAAAGTGTTTCCTCCTAATAATGCATTTTTTTTCCTTGACAGATTCTTCTTCACAGACCCTTCAACCGGTAACATTGGAACTGAGGAGAAGAAAAATCTCTATAGGATCTGAAATTCGTTCTAAACGACCACGGCTGGAGAAAAGTAAGTATGAGCTTTGCTCTTCTACATGTCTTTTATCACACTAGTTTATGAAATACAAAATACATGTTTTACATTTCACCAAATGATGCAGCAAAGCATCTACCTGTGTGTGTGGTCTTTAGAGTACTATAGGTTTAGAACATCGTATCTAGTTAGGAGGGATTTTCACAAAGCAATGTCCTTTTTAAGTGGCCAAGTTCAGATTCAAGGAAAACTATAAAACTATCATTTCTGTAAATTTTTTCTAGTCGACATGACCTGAAATTAGTGGACAAATAATTTCAGATTCTGGTTTTCATGTCTAATTAATACTGAACTAAACCTTCAAAGTAAAAAAGTTGCAAGCAGGCAGGTTGTTTATATGAGACATAATATGTCTCCTCTGCATCAAAAGAAACTTACCTGTTTGTAGTTTAATGTACTCTGAGCTGCATATGTGAAGCTCGAGGTACATTCTCGGCATAGCTGGAGTTACGTCATTGGAGCCTGGCCAAGATGCAATTTGTGAACCTGCAAGAAGACGGTGTGTCTAAATGCCGGTGCTTGCGATGGAGAGAGGCACGTGAACAGGAAAGTATGTTTATTGTATTGCAGAAGAGACACTGCCTGTCGATTAATTTTTTTACTTTTGTTAATTTAGTTCTAGTTAGGTCAATTATTTTTATCTCCAAACATTCCTATTTTTAGGTATGTGGTAGCACAGTAATTTTGCAACACAATGCAGCTGAGCAAAAAGTTTAAAAGTATTATTTGGGACTTAAGTACAGGAAAGACCCACTCTGTATGCTGATTGTGTGCTTTGCAGTCCTTGAATTTTCTGTTTAAAGTGTACTTGTACATTGAATAAAGTGGGCTGAAGAGCTGTTCTAAAGATAACCTTTTTTTGCATTCCTCATCAAAAAGCCTGATCTGTTCCTAGAGTAAGCCCATTATTATTGGTCTACATGTTTTCATTTGACAGGGTTATTATAAGTTCCATGGCTTTTGCTGTTTAGTAAAATGAGCAATCATACAGAGGACTAACCTGTGCCTCTAATCCATCATTACCATTTTTTCCCCTAAGTTTTGACTTGGTCCTTACCCCGGCTTTACAAAATGCAAATGTGTTTGGCCCAAGAATTGCCTGCTAGACCATGGTGCTTCATTGAATATGTTCTCCATACTTGGAAGTACTTGCTATTTCTCTGCTGTTTATTGGTAACAGATTATGGTCTCCCTTAAGTCATCCCTTTTGCAAAGTGAAGTTGATTGACCATTATGGGTCAGGCTCAGTTCAGGAGTTGAAAGCCTTTCTGTGAAATGTTTGTTCTTGGAGGAATATATTTATTTTGAAGTGGTGATCAGGGCATGAATTATGTTTTTATTTTGGTTATTGTTAAATTCCTAAATCCAAGAGGGTTGTGGGCTTGGAACATCCCAATTTAAATCGGTGTGCCTAAATTTTGTAATTTGCAGAAAAAAATGTTACCGTGGATCCACCTCCAAAAAAAGAGAATGCTTCTGACAAGGATTCACAACCTACAGAAGAAGCAGAGGAGGAAAAGGATAGCACGCCCTCTCTAAGTAAAAGTCCAGGAGACCCTGGTGTTATGGAGGTTACCGCATCTGTTACTGAGACACAATCATCACAGGACTGTACTTCATCAGAGAAACAAGAAAGTAAGCAGCTTGTTAAGTAAACCGTAGATGAGATTTAACTTTTCTTGTAATATTTACTTTGTTTCTTTTATTTTTTTGTGAAGTAAAGACAGAGGAATGTGCACTGGAAGAGCCTGAACCTCCTGAGATAAAGGAGTCTTCTCCAGCAGAAGATTCCGTAGAGCTTAATAAAACCATTGTAGAGAATGGTGTTCCAGAAGTCAAATCAGAAGCTGAAGAGCAAGATCTTACTGTACAGAGTGATGCTCAGGAGAACCCTGCTGTCCCGGCAGTATCAGGTAAATACCTAAACAGATTTCATCTTGGTTTCCATGGAGAAAAGTGTTTTAAAGACATGCATGTGTCTTTCCCTTTTTAAACTGAGTGTCTGTGTTTGGTTTAGAGTTGTATTGTTGGGCATCCTGCATTATCTTGTACATACAGTAATAGATTAATATACCTTGATGGTGAGTGTTGCAGCTGCAGGCCTTCGACCTCATGAAAAAGTATCTTAAAGACCTGATAATGTTTTTGATTTTAGAGAAACCTAAGATTGAAATAAGGGGTACCCATTTCTGGCTTGGGTTACAGAAGTGCAAGCTGATGCATGCGATGTCTGGACTTGATGATCACTTAGTCAAGCAGCTGGTTCCTGATTTCTGAACTGTCCGATCTACATTGCATTGATTGTTGGGTCAGCTTAAGAAAAATTACAACTGCAAATTACTAAATTTTATGAGGCAAGCTGCTTTGGTTTTAGAATGTGTAAGTGTCAAGTACTATCATCCTATTTATACAACAGCTGTTTGCTTTGGTTGAATGTTAATGCTCAGATCAAGAGTTTTCATTTTATTATTGGGTTTTTTTTTGATTCATACCTACTTGCATTAAATCAGGTGGATTTACATAATCAGTGGCACCAAATTTTTATGCCTTGAGGTTTTAGGTTTGCTTTTAGGGATGGAACTGAACATAAACAAATTAAGCTTTGCTATGCTATGAGTATTGTCTGAAGAGGTTAATTGTACTTGAGATTGTGTCAAAATGTACTTTTTCTCTTGAAAATAGTGTTGCTCTTGTCTAGGTACTGAGGTCTATACAGTCTTCTTGCTGTATATCTGCAGTGTGGAATTTAGGGCGCTGCTTGCTCTGACTGCTAATTTCACCAGATTTGGTGTGAGAATTGCTAATACTACCAATGCTGTTCATTGTTCTGGTACGAGGAAACAAAGCCTTTCATATGCCAAGATGGCTGCGTATACACACAGGCAAAGTGCAGTGCAAGGCTTGGTAAGTCAATAGGGAAAAAGTCAACCACAGGCGATACTGGTGGCTGGTTGCAATCTGTAAGCTCTGCTATTTAATAAAGGGCTATAAACGGGCTCTTTTGTTCTTGGTTTGCATATATTTTACTTTTTAGTAACCCTGAAAAAGTAGGGCAGTCAACAGCTAAATACAATTGCATCATTAGAAGTACATATGTGAACAATCATCCGCCAAAAGATTTCCAGTTCTGTCTTGTGATTCTGAATGCAGAGTCAGGAGTGAGATGTCTATTAACTTTGCACTCGTTTAGTATACAGTAATTTATTCAGACAAACAATCTGCAGGATTGAGAAATGAAGGAGCGGTGCAATATGGATGGGATTATCATTCTGCTCCAGGTGTTGGATGGAGAGCTCTGTTCATCAGAGTAGTCTGATAATGTAATACCTGGCTGTTTGAAATTTTCAGTTAATATTGCTTGGAGTACAGCTTAAACCTGATGTACATCTTGAATTTTTTCTGTAGCCCAATCTGTATTTGGCTTGCGCATCCCAGAATTCCCCAGGCTGTATATATAAGTGCTTTGTTTGGGTTCTTTAGTTTGGCGTTTTACATGAATCCATTTCAGGCTCCTCAGATCAATTTTGTACAATTTCTGGGTTGAACACTGCTGTAGTGTGCATAATACACACTGATAATTGAAATAGCCGCAATGTTACAACATGTTTTCAGTATAGTTAAAAAAAAAAAAATGAACATTGCACTAAAATTAATGGTCCCTTTACACTACTTGGGCACAATCACATTTCCAAACCCCCTAATCTGTCACCATTCTTCTGGAAAGTTCCTGTGGAATGCAGAGCAAGGCAAAAGATGTTCTTACAATGGCCTGCGTTCCTCATGAAACTTCTTGGAAGGTCAGTGACATCACACCCAGCAATTAAAAACAGAGGTAAGTGTAATTCTATTGATTGGAGAAGGCGGCCCAGAGGGTGTAAAGGATGACCTAACATTGTATTTAGAAGTCCATCATAAATCCTCGGCCTGATTTTGTAAAGGAGTTTAGAATCTTTACTTTAATTGTAGCAGTGTTCAATGTTAATGCTCAATCATGTGCAGGTTTCATAAACAGGAGTTTCCTTTTAATCCTAAATCTGCTTCTGAATTTTGACGTTGGGCATTCTGCAGCAAAGTCCTCATTTTAGATTCCAGCTTTTGCACCCATTTATATATGGCATTTACTGATGTCACAGGTAATAAAAGCATGTAAAGTGTTTGAATCTGAGTAAGACTGATGAAGACGCAGCAGTCAATATTTCCTTGTTTGCCTTCCTATATCGGTTACTGAGGACTGTCTGGGTAGCTCAGTTTAATCATGAGTTGGTATATCAGTAGAAGGAGATTGCTGAAGATCAAGCTTTGACTCTTACCATAATGGATTGATTATTCATTTATACTTTGAAATTAGAATTTTGAAAATGTTGTTTTCTGCTTTAATGTAATAAAAGTTCATTTGGCAAAAAAAGCATTTGTCACTGCAATGCTGTCCTCTTAAATCAGACCTATCCCCTGCAGAAAAACACTCCTTTCCAGGGTGTTATGATGCTGCTACCTGGGTGGCATATCATCATACAGGTCCGGGCTTACATTACTATGTCACCAAATATTAATCAATTTATGTGAGTGGCATTCTTTGTTGCCACTTGAACTAGGATGTAGCTGGACCAGACAGAACACCCCTAAAATGAAACTATATATTTGTGGGTAGTAAATATATGATATTGGTGTTTGGGATACTAAATGTACGGGGCCAGAAGCTGGATATGGATAGGTTTGCTGAATATTTTGTTATTTTTTATATTGCATTGATTTTTTTTTTTCCCAATATTCAATTTAATGGCAAGTTGCACACAAATTATCAGCTTCATGTTCATTGAATCCCTTCTGTTTCTTGAAAACTGTGATTATTTGATTGTGCTGGGTTGTTTCCATTCCTCCTAGAAGTCCATGTTCACAAAAGTTATCCCCACCTCATTGGTTTTATCTAGTTTGTGGAGAACATTCATGTGGGACCTCCTCATATACCCTTGTAACAGCCAAGGCATGGAGACAGGTTAGGACATATTTGTGGGCATATCTTGTCACTGAAGTCAGAGGGGTGCAGGAAAAATAGTTTTGATAGTTGGCCTTTTTTAAATAGAGAATACAAGTCAAGTCTGTATCTGTACATTTCCTCAATAACCTTATCTGGGTTTTTCCTCTAGCTCCTATGAAGCGGAATCCACGGTCTGACACCTCTGCTAAATACAGTAGAGAACCTTGTAAGACACTTTTATTGTATGCTTTACTTCTTACCCGTGTCTGTCAGGTGTGCGCCTAGTTTTGATATTGCAGCTTTGCAATAGCAAATTAGTGCTGTTCAGCTTTATCTGTACGATTCCTTACCTGTCTTTTCTAAATTCCCTTTCTGCTTCAGAGAAATTTTCACCTTTTATTTCACTGAAATCCTTGCAGCATCTTTCTTCCAAAAACTTGCTAATGAAGCATTTTTATTTGTCTTGTTGGAAAATAAAGTTTTACAGACAGTTATGCATTAGCAGCTTATGTTTTTAAATCTGATCACTGTAAAGTGAATGTATTCTTGAAATCTGTTATGGCAATATTGCATTGATAAAAAAAAAAATGTGAAGATGTGTTATATAACAAAGGGTGTCTAACTCCAGTTGTGGAGGACAATATACAGGTCAGGACTCTCTGTAAACCATACTTTGCTAAATTTCCTTTTTTCTGTTGGAGTTTCCTGGCCCAGGACTGGTGTTGGACAGCTGTGCTATATAACTTTTCTGTAGTAGGTTATTCACTGATGCAGTGTTTTAAATTTTGCTTTTGGAATGAACTAACCCCATCACTTGCTTTTTCTTGGTGCACGCTGAAGCTGTAAGACCTTTTTGCTTCTCGGTTGAGAATGCACATTGGGCAATTCTTTGTATAAAATTGTCTTTTGACTGTAGTTTTTATTACATTCCTTTACTCTTATGGCAGCCTTTTAAAAGGATGTTATCAGGCACATGCTGGAGAGACAAGGCTAGCACGATTATTATTATTCAGTATTTATTTTATTGCGCCAGCATATTACACAGCGCTTGCATGAAAGCTATTGACCCACTCCCTATGCACCTAGCTGGAAGCTGAAAGCTTTGGTCTGTTTTATTTATTTTTTTTTCTTTCCCAATAACAAAATGTATTTTTAGAGGTGTCTTGCAAAATGTGTGCATGCTGCACTTACCTTAACACATTACCATATACTGGCCTGTTTAAAAACATGCTAAAAATTGATTGTGCAATATATTTAAATGTTCTTGGTTGATCTTTATAAAGTGGTAAAAACAAAAACATTGATTTAAAACAAAATCACTGAAATATTTTTGCCTATCCTATTGAAGTGAGCAAAGAAACAAATTTATGCCAGCCCTCATAGAATATATAGAGTATGATTGCAAATTCGAATTGAATATGGAAACATTGATGTAGGGTACTAACAACCCATCGATAAAAGTGGGAAATGAATTGGACTTGTTTGGATTGCAATATTTGCAGCAAGCAGGCTTTTTCTTTTAAATCTTTGCATACTGCCATTGTCAGGTGTTTTAACTATTTAAAACAACAATTACAGTTAGATGCGCAGCCACTGCTGCTTGTTTTGTGGTCTGTTCGCTTTAAATTTTGACCCTTTTGATTGGGGATTTCACTGGATTGAGTCATCAGTTTGCAGCTATCTGGTGAGCTGTCATCACTCTTACCCAAGAGTGGCATACTGGATTTTGCAGGGATAGTCTGTAAGTGGCCCCGGGGGAACTGACTTTTGCAGAAACAAACAAGTTGGCCACCATGCACTTTCCCCATCCAGTGTTGTTGACCTTGGCTCTGGGCTTACTGCATGAGAAGGCCATTTTGGTTGAGGGCTACTTCATTTATTGGTCGCTAATAGAAATAATCCATGCCTCCTGCAGGATTTTACCACAGAAAAGGATTAAAGCTGGGCTTGAGATCTAATGTCAGCTGCTCGGTTGAGTGTGCTTCACTCCATATAGCACTAAAACATCTGCCTGCACAGTTTTGTTCCTGCTGCATGCCTACAGTGAGTTTGTAAGCTTTAGCTCTATCATATGCTGGGGTTTTCTTGAGTTGCTTAGGCTTTGCCTGAACCTCATGTTGCTTTTACTGCTACAAGGTTGCATCTTGCTTAGGTTTTGTTGCAATATGTCAAAAAATAGTAACATATGGCTGCACGTTTGTAAAACTAAAGAAACAGTTTATTCATGCAAAACAGTTTACAGTGATCTAGCTCCAGTAGGCTACCCAATATTTCATCTAGTGCTATACTGCTCGTCAGTCAGAAAAAAAATTGTAATGGGAGTCGCATCCTGCAACCACTATATTGAGAGGTTTTGCTTTAATGCTTTAAAACTAAGTACAATATGATATATTTCGGTAAACACACACTTTGTTTTTACCATTTAACAATGTTAAATTGTATGTGATTTCTGTGTGCTGTGCAATTATTTCTTAATTCTTTCTTTGCTAAATAGCTGCTAAATCCTTTTGCCTTTGTCTGAGCAGCTACTTCTTGCAAGCTAAGCTGGTTGTAAAGAAGGATTAGTAGGCTGCAGCTGATATTCAGGCCATGATGGGGCTTGTAGTTGTTTAATAAATGAAAAGATTGCAGATTAGGGGAGTGGATTATCAAGGGTAAAATGGTTCAGATTTGCATACACACATGGTGCAGTATGGTTACTGTTTCAGTTCATTTTATGGAATGAATCTAGATCACTGTATGAAAAATTAGACAATGGCAAAATAAAATTGTTTGAGGTGGCAATAGAATGTGTGAACGAGTTTGTTTAGGAAAGGAACACATCATTATGATATTTTATATTTATTTTTGTCACCTGTGGCTGTTATATAGAAATTTTGTTTAGTGGAGAGATGTATTCAGAACTATGACCACCGATTTTGACTATGCACTTTTAGGTAGGGGGTGTATTTGCCATAAGGTAACCCCATACTTTGATCACAAAGGGCAAACATATTGACAAATTGTTCACCTCCACCAATAAAATTTCCCTTTTTAAAGTGCCATTTGTGAGGACTTGGACCAATTTCTTAATGCATTTAGTTTAAATCTACCTACATATTTGGGCTCAATGCACTTGCTAGACATTGCACTCATGTGGAGAGCAGGGACTTGGCAGAGATTTGTGTAATTCAGTAATGGACATTCTGTTAAAACTCCATTCCAATATCACTAAGACTTTCACAAGCCTGGCATGTCTGACCACTGTTTTTGGGCAGCTTTCAGCCATATTACAACAATAAGTATAAAAAAATGAATTGATAGGCTCATCTATGACGCTAGCCAAGTTTGCAGCTTTGTGGCCCACTTGGCAGTCTTGTGCTTGAAGACTGTCTGGTCTGCTTGAATGTCCCATGACTTTCATGTCTTTGGCAATCCTTTGTCTCCTGGCATAAGGAGTTTCCTATGCACTTACAAAATGCCTCTGACGGCCATTAAGCTGATACAGGATTGTGGATTTGGAGTTCAAGTGTTTTTCATTTTGAAGAAATTGGCTATCAAAAAAAAAAATAAGATATTTTCCTAAATGCTGCTAATTATCTGCTTGAGCTTCATTAAAGTTTCTAACATGGCTGCCTGTTTGTAGTTTTCAATCATTCTAACTCTCCAGCGTCTCTGCAAATGCAATTTATTGCATTTTAGCATCCACATAATTATGAGCTATTAAAGTGAATCTGTTACAAGGCAAGATCAAAGCACTGTATAGAAAAAAAGTAAACAATATTGAAATTGTTTTCTACTTGTGAAACTTATTGCCATGAAAGGTTAATAAGCAACTTTGGTAGCGTCTAAATTCCAGACTCTGTAGCAGGAAAACTGCATGAAGTTTGAAGCTGTTGATGCTACTCTTTTGCTGAACATTGCCAACATTCAATATGGCCACAGCAAGGGTGAGAAAAAAATTCATGTTTTAACATTCACGTAGACAAAAGCACACACTGTGCAAACGTGTTACTAGAAGAAGACTAAACTGCTGCACATTAGTGGTCTTTTCTTGGTGACAGATTCTCTTTAATGTGATCAGAATAGAGCACATTTAGTTTTAAGTTTTTATTTTTTTTAATTTGCTTCCCTTATGATTTAGTTGCATTCTATTTTTTTGTTTCTCGTTTTATTTTATATGATTGCAGTAACAAATACTTTGAAGAAACTTGATGATCCAGCTACCAAAGCTGTGACATTGGAACTGGAACCCAACAAGTTTAAATGCAAGATTTTGGATTGCTCCAAATCTTTTCGCAAAGCCAAACTGCTGCATTACCATATGAAGTATTTCCATGGCGTTGACAAGTCAGAGCAGGAACAAAGTCCTGTCACCAGGCATATGCAGACGAGAGGCTCTTTAGCTCACGAAAAGGCCAATCGGCAAAGTTCAAAAAGAAGACGCACCACATCCGGTCCGCTGCGTAAGACTATTTCCCTTTGTGTCTTGTGGTTGTGTTTAGGAGTAGATTGTAGCAGTGTGGCTGTAGTAGAGTGGGATCCATATCATGGTTGAGACGCATGTGGTTCAGTGGATTGGACATAGTTGATTAAAAGTCCATTTTTTTCCCCAGCAAATTCATAAAAAAACTGTAGATCTTGCCATGAGAGTATTCATTTGAAATGAACTGAATTCCCAATGCCATCTTTCTTTTATAAACTACCAATTCCTCATCTCCCATGAAGATGAAGCCATTTTGTAGTCCAGATAGTCAAAGCAGTTTACGGTAACAAGCAGAACTATCTCCAGAGATACATTGGAGTTAACACGCCCAATATAAAGCCATAGACATCAGGGTATTTCCGCTGGAAACAATGTTTCATTTTTATTTCCAGTGATGAACATAAAAGAGCTGTACACAGGGTGCCGTTCTGCTCTTTGAGGAGAGTGAAAGGACAAACAAGCAGCACCCCTCTTTGCTCTCCTCCATAGGGTGTTTGATTGGTCGTTCATTGATCTGCAACAGAAAAATGAACGTTGTTGGGGGACCACTGTACTCGTCCCCCAAGATGGGCCTGACCTCAATTTGATGTGTATGTAACGCAAAATGGGAAGGGTCACTTGCAGGTTTACCTGGGGGGGGTGATTGGTTGTTATTACATAGCAAGAAGTTAATATTGCCAGTGTAACTTATCCACAAAGAATAACTATACTAAAGGTATGATGTACAACAGAGTGCAGATACTTCTATTCCCCCTCCTTAGTATTGGTCAATATTGAGCCTACCTTTCCCTACGGACTTATCCACAAGAAGAACTGTGTTTCTAAGTAAGTGAGTGAACATTCATTGCAAATCACATCACCGGATGAATGGTAGTATAAATGGGGCCAAGTCATCCACTGCTGACAATGTGTTAGAGAGATTGGCAACAGCAATCCACCCCCATCTAGCATGCATATACAGCATACAGTAACTGGAACCAAACCTAATCACATCAGCATTTACCTGTGCCTGATCATCCTTGTAGATGGAATTATTAAAGTTGTTGGCCCAGTGAAGTTCTTTGATTCTGGAACTTTTAAGAACTTATTCTGGGCTTTCCAGTGTCACACATGGAGGGGGCAATCCTGTAGCTGTTGGATCACATGTTTGAGAGTTCCAGGCAAATGGCTAAATTTGTAGTGGAAATCCATGTATGGTGTATCTACCTAAAGACCTGTTGTTCTGCCTAGCGGGTCTTGTGATTCACATAAATCTGCTTCAGATCCAGTTGACACCTGTTCTGGTTCAGCTTTGCAACCTCTGATGTTACCAATCCAGTTCAATGCTCCTACTTGGAGTAAGCCAACTTTATCACACTTCAATTTAATTGAGCAGGCAAGCATTACAAAAAGCCGAACTGGTAAAGGGCAAAATCATGTTCGTGGCTTTGCAAGTATGGCTGAAGTGTGTGAATCACAAAACTGAACTGAAATAAAATAATTTGTTCAGATAAAATAGACATTAGCTTCATTTAGAATTTGCACCTGCACTCAAGTAAAATACTCAGTAGAATTCATGGTGGATTCTATAATGATGAGCTGACTCGGTCCTGCTGGAGCAAAGCATCCCCAAACTGTGACATTTCCACCTCCATGCTTCACAGTTGGTATAGGTTTCTTTTCCTGGAAGACTGTGTGTTTGGTTTTTGCCAAAGATGTCCTTACATGTCCAAATTCAATTTTTCACCCCTCTGTCCAAAGAACATTACTCCAGAAGATCTGGTCTTTCTGTGTTCTCCTTGGCAAACTTCAGTCTGGCCTTGATGTTTCTTTTGAAGAGTAAAGGTTTCCTTGCAAGTTAAAGTTGTGCAGTCTCTTTCTGATTCCAGAGGCATACACATTCACATCAACAGTAGCAAGAGCCTGCTGTAGGTCCTGTGATGACATTTTAAGGTTTTTGGAGCCTTTTTTTTTTGGCATGTTAGCAGCTATTTTGAAAGTCCTCTACTTGTAGACTATTTTCCGGACAGTGGAATGGCTGATTTCACTTTCAAATCCCTCAAATCCCTTACCAGACCTATAGGCTACTACAATCTTCTTTCTGAAAGCCTCAGACAGCTCTTTTGTTCGCGCCATGGTGTCCAAACTAAATGTCTCAGGTTTACATAGGAAAAACCTCCTTCAAAATGCTGAGTAACAATGTTCTAATCATGTGCACCTCATGTGATTGATGCACCTGTGTGTGGTTTGAGCCATTTTTAATGGGGATAAATGTGGGGTGTCCTAATTTATTCCTCACTAGAATTTGCACTTTTGTAGAATTAGGTTTTACAGAAAATTTTGAAGTATTTTATCTTCATTTTTAATTGTTTAGTTGTAATACCTAAATCTCCCAGTATTGTTAAAATTGAGATTAAATATCAGTATGTCCAAGAAGGTTACAAAAACACACAGGCTATCATAGGGTGTCCTAATTTTTTCACATAATTGTGTATAATGTATCTCTAATTCTAAATGTGCTGGGACTACAAGTCGAAGTGTGTCTCTCTTGTGCTGCTTAAAGTTTATTTTCCTGGTGAGGAAATTGTACCTGAGGATCTGCAGTGCAAGCCACTCGCTGCTTCTTGATCATTTGTCCGATAGCAAGAGACCAGCTTTGCATGAGAAAGTAAAGCCTGACATGGCATTCCTTCTCTCTTTTATCATTATTCACATTATGAGTTTAATTTTTAATGTTAAAGTCTGGTGTGAGTTGTAGAATTTGAAATCCAAGTATTCTAAAAGGTCCAGCAACCTAACAACTTCTGCAGGTCAAGGTAAGCATTTACTAGAGGATTAAGAATATCTCTCCCGTCTGAATGTATTATAATATGAAATGTGTAAGTGGTTGTGCCGACTTGCTTAGGTCTCGGCAATGGCATCAGTTGGAGACGTTTGAAGATCATTCAGAAATCATTGACGGGTTTATTCAACCTAAAACGAACCTTCTTTTGTCTGGCTTGAGCAGGTTTTGCACTCCATGTAAAAATAAAAAATCTCTTTAATTCAAACAAAGACGAACAATACAAGCTTTAAATTAATTACTGCTTGCTTGTCTGCAAGCACGTGAACTGCTGCTGGTTGGCACAAAAAAGGGATCTTGCATAACTGATTTCTAGATGTTTTTTCACCATGTTTCTAAAATGCGGGTTATGTCACAGTATTTTTTTTTCCTTTTTTAATTTAGAAATATAGATTAGAACTCGACAAGTTTGATTTGTTAGGCCTAGTAAACATAGGCCTGTGTGTATTGAAAAGCTCTTACGTCGGGTTTCAGCTTTGTTTTTGTTTTATGAATTGGATTGCGTGGAGCAACATTCGCATGTGTCCCTTTTGCATATTATTGTTTTTTTTTTTTTTTTTTTTTCCTTTTACAAGTAAAGACTTAAGACAATTTTTTTTTTTGCAAATACTCAGTGCTTGCCTGTTAATCAGGATGTGAGTCCTTGCCTAGGTTTAACACATTGCTGCTGTACACTGTGGTTTCTTCTACATTCCTTTTCCTCATAGTAGCCCTGTAGTGGTATGGTGGCTCATGATAGAACCACAGTAAGCAGCAGAGGGGTGTAGGAATCTGACATACCTAGGCCCTCCCATGTCTTCAGTTCTAGACCTGGCCTAGTTCCAAAAGGTAAAGAAGCTTCAATTCCCATGTTGTCAGTGTACGCCCTAAACCTATATTCCCAGAGGCTCCACATGGATTAAGTTAAAACAAAGAAATCACTGTAGGCATAACCAGGTACCTTAACTTCAGTACGGTTGTCAGTTTTACCTTTACTTTTTTCCCCCCAAGAAATATAGACGACTATGGCCACCAAATAAACTGGTCTGCCATATGTGGAGAAAAAAAGTCCCACCATGCTGACTACTCCCATGGTATTGTATGTGGAGCACCCTGTTAAATGCATCTAATTCATTTTTTTGACAACATGTTTGGTATATAATAATGTATTTCATACATAATGGCAGCTGTATTCCTTTTGTGTTTAAGCACCAGAATGGATATTACAATTTCACATTAGAAGAGTAAAAGAGAAGCAGCTACAAATAAGCCTCCGTAATATGTACCTAAATCTGTGGGGTTATTTATTTTTACTGGATCTTCTTTGTGCAGGAAGGCACAAATTACCTAAACATGGTAGCCAGCATCTTTTAAAATGACTGATTTGTATTGAAGACAGATTTTTGTCCTGGTATTTCCACAAAAGATAAATTTCAGCTCTTAACTGTATAATTTTGGCCATTGGTAGACTGCTGGTTCCTTACTTCAAAAGCAAGGCAGCAAATTCCTAACCTCTTGCAGTGTAGTGTATGTGAAGCTGGGAGATATTTTTATGCTAATTTAAGCAAGTTTTCCTTATAAAATTTTAGGTTCCTTCAATGACTTTATAGGGTATTTTGAACCAGATTAACAGTGTTGGCCTGCAAGTTTGGCTATTCCACCTTGTGCTCTCAACCTTGGTTTTTAGTTCTTTACTGCTTTAGTATAACGTTTTGGAATTAAGACAACTGTCCACTAGCAAACCTAACTATTTTTTTCTTACATTTTTACTTTTAGATACTCCCCTTCAGGTCTCGCTGAGAAGTTCGCCCCATGACGGCAAGGATGGACTATGTGAAAAGAGGCGACATTCAAGCCCAGCCACAAACAGTTCTAATTCCCATCGACCATCCCTTAAAGATAAAAGCAAGGAAAATGTAATCCAGAAATCCCTTCGCAAGCCAGACAAGTTGTCAGAAAATGGTAACTTTTAAAAGCATTAACAAAAAATGTTTTGGTCTCTTTACCAAATGTACCTAATGTAAAGCCGTATATTGGTCTGCTCTGCTCTGCATACCCCAGTAGGTGTAAATTTTAATGTCCATGAAGACCAAATGGGACTGAATACAAAGATACAGTTCTAGTGAAAAGTGATAGACAAGACAACATGCGCCCTGTTGGTTCTTCAAAAAAAATTCCTAAAAATATGTTGGGTGTGTATAGTACTTATTTGATCTTTGTTTCCTCAGCTGCTGAATAGGAAGTTGATCAGGGGTTTACTGGAAAAGCAAAGCATGTTAGTTAAGTGAAGGCGTGTGCACAGCATTTTAGGTAACCTTTTTGTTTTACCTTTTGCCAGGTGCAATGTATGAATTCCATGCAATAAAAATGCATATCTGGCTGCCTGTATGGCTTTTCTGTGCCCTGGGTTATTTCTTTGAATACTTGACTAATCTGACATTCTAGACACATCTACACACATTTAGGGTTCTGGATTTAAAACCCACGTGAAGTTGTGCTTGTATGTTCTGCCAGTGAATGTTTCATTTTCTTCATGTGTTCAATGTTCTGTCACTCTATCTTACAGTTAAAGAAAAAGTAAAAGAGAAGTTTAAAGACTTCTTGAATCTGAAGTCCAAGAAGAAGAAAAAGAAGAAAAAGAAAACAAAGTCAGGTAATACTTGAAGGGTAACTTTAGGCAGTAGCTCTGTTAGATAGATCTGGAATAATTTTGCTTCCATAAATGATTCTCCTCCACCCAGTAATCTCCTAAAAACGTTAGCACTTTTTAGATATGGAGCGCCCTCCCTAAAGGTTAAGTGAACACATGGAGCTACCTTGAAAGCATAGGTTACGAGGGGGAGGGGGGATTTAAATTTCAGTTCCTGCAAGGGAATAATGCTGTTGGGTGGAATACTGACGTCATCCCCTGAGTTTATGGTTTCACTTTCTCCCACTATACAGCAAAGACAAGGAACTTTTAGAAATCCATATCTGATTCTTCAGCGTTTGTGCTCCAAAGGCTTCTGTTCGAACCTGTTCCAAACATTCCCTTGCTCTTTTTAAAACTTGTGATTTATTTTTACTTTCAGAGCTGTCTGGCAGTGAAGAAAACATAGATATTTCCAAGGAGCTCTCACCTAAAAAAATAAATCCTTCTAAGACCAACAACGATTCTAAAGTCCCTAGTTCTGGCAAGACCAATGATCATGGGCGCCGACGAGATTCAAGACTAAGTGGTACTTTTTACTTTTTTTTTTTTTTTTTTTTTTTTTTTAAAAGTTTTGTTTTCCTCTGTTTGCTGCCCCACATGTTATGTATTTTTTTATAACTGATAGTCTGGGTAACTTGGGCCCATCATGCCATGGCTTATAGCTGGTTTTCTCTTCTCTGTTGCTTGCTTTTGAAGCTTATTGGCTAGTTCACCATCTAAAGTGACAAGCGGCTTGTTAAAGGTACAGCTTTGGGTTACTGTAGGTGATAAAGATTAAATGTGGACAAAATCGAGGGGGAGTCGGGGCCCTGATAAATAATGTAGACATACACAAATTGGTCTCTTCTACTTAACGTTTCTTAGTGTGTTTTGTGCTGGCACTTGTTTGAAAACCTCGTAAAAGTCAAAAAGCACATTTTAAGATTTCTTCTATTGGTTTTTGAGCAGATGAAGAGACACTCAGTGATTCTTGTACAGAAAGCTTACTTTGGAGCGATGAGGACTACAATGAAGAGATTGATGTCACCCACGCAGATGACGATATCGATGACGAGGAGGATGGTGATTGTGAGATTGTGCGCTGCATGTGTGAGGTGCAGGAGGAAAATGATTTTATGATTCAGGTATGATTTTTGCAGAGAAATGAAGAAACTAATTCTTACTGTATACAAGAAAGGTGTGGACTGGAGAGTAGGTATATTGGAATGTTTACATAGGTGTTCTCTTTGTGCAGTGTGAACAATGCTTGTGCTGGCAGCATGGTGTCTGCATGGGCTTATTGGAAGACCGTGTTCCTGAGAAATATACCTGCTATGTTTGCCAGGATCCTCCAGGTATGTTAGTGTTTGGCTGTACCTGGTAATTTAAATATTTGTTAACATTCTCTTGAGTACTGTCCTTGAACCAAGCTATATTCTGATATTATCATTACCTATTAGACTAAGAATGCATTTTAGCATGAAACTTGGGGTGAACATTGACAGTCCTATTGAGCACTTTGCACTATAGAGTTTTCAGCACTTCCGAAGCGTATAAATCTAATGGAAATGTGTTTATAAATGAACCTATTCTTTGGTTCAATGAGCCAATAAAATGGTTTGATGTTATATTGATGGAAACTTGTTAACCTAAATCTCCACATATATGAAATTGTTTCAGTTAAAAAAAAAAAAAGTAATTTTTTGTTTTTAAATGTATAGGTTAACTGATGACTTTTTTTTACAGGCCAACGAGTGAGCCTAAAGTACTGGTACGATAAGGATTGGTTAAATGAGGGCCATATGCCTGGGTTGTCCTTTTTAGAAGAAAATTATTCGCATCAGAATGCAAAGAAAATTGTTGCCACCCACCAGCTCTTGGGAGATGTGCAGCGAGTTATTGAAGTTTTGCATGGTTTGCAACTAAAAATTAGTATATTGCAGTGAGTATCATCACACCAATCATACTGTCTTAAACCATTTAACATGTCTAGATCATGCAGTGATTGTTTAATAAAATCATATTTGTACTTGATCTACTGTTGATAGAGGCAGATAGTGTTGTGTGTCCTGGTCACTATAGCCAGTTTTTTGGGATATACATTTTAAAATGTCTAGAAATGAATGATACAGTAACATAACAAAGATAGCATAAAGTGGCTGTGTTATGAAGCCTTGCGAGGAAAAAAAAGAAAAAACATGCGATTTGGTTGTTTAAGCAATTGGCCTGCTTATGAACAGTATTCACAGGCAAGACTATTCTAGAGATGTACTATACTATGTGATCAAGGCAGAGCTATAGCTTTAGTCCTGTGCACATTGGAGGAATAGTGACTATGCATTGTAAAATGTTCTTAATCTATGGAGATTAAGTAAGGAGTTGACCATTGTTGACCTTTCCAAAAAATATTCCGACGGTCATGAATATCCTATGGCTGCAAATCTTCACCTTGAAACAAGTATGCCGACTAGGAGTTTGAACATCAGTCTGACTTTCCTGATCTGCATGCTTGTTTTTTTTTGTTTTTTTTTAAAGTTGGTGACAGGCAGCTTTTCAGGAGGGTCAGCAATGGCAACCTTTTTTGGGAACCTGTTTGAACCTGTTGGGTCTCACCCACAGCTGTGGTCTGTGCAGACTTCACACAGCCCATTGATAATGTCACCATCATATTCACAAGGTAATACCTAGGTTTGGAAAGACATATGGGCAATACACAATGTATGTATATCCAATGGCTATTGAGCAGTGAATACACGTTCAAAATTTAGGGTGGCGCAGCTCTGTACAACTAGGACTTTATTACAACCTGTAGGAATGTTACTATAGAGTTTACCTTCATTACAGCCTTACTACTGAAAGGTAATCTTGTAGCTAAAAAATTGTCTTTAAATAAAACAGGAGCAAAGAGCACCCGGACCTGAAGTTTTGGGGCCAACCTTGGAAGCAGCACGTGGTGAGCGAAAAATGTTACATCAGACGTAATGTGGAGGAGAACTCCTGTAAAGAAGATTCCACAAATTACAGGACTTACAATGGTGCCGCTGATAAGCCTTCCCCCATTCCTTCCATGGAGGAATCTTATATTACGAGCGAGCATTGTTATCAAAAACCTCGGACCTATTATCCTGCAGTAGAACAGAGACTGGTTGTAGAAACAAGAAACTCCTCTTTGGATGGAGGGGTGGATCGGATACGGCAGAGCAGGGAAGACTCCATTGCAGAAAGACTCGGGTGGGAATTGGACAGAGAACTGTTAAAATCTGAGAGCGAATCTAAACATAATTACTGTAAGGTGAGAATATTTTTTGATTTCTTGTGTCCCACGATAGATGAAAATGTTTTTGCATTTTCTGTATGATTTTCCTAGTATACACACTGTGTTTTTGATCATGCGATCATGCGGTGGTGGTTGCTGCAAAACATACCTGTTGGTAGTAGAGGGGACTATCCTTGGCCAGAATACATTTTTTGTGGGGGGTGCCAATATTCAGTCTTCCATCTTCCTGAATGGTAATTGTATAGGAGGTACAAAAATCCTGTGTTTTATTACGTTACTGGATTAAATGGTGTGTCTTGTTCATTAGGTTTTAAAGTAAAACCCCTGGAATTGCTGTAATCTTAACTTTTAATAAAAAGAAAACTAGGCTCAACCTATTGATTGATTGACATCAGCTCACCGCTTGTAAAATGCAAAACTAATTGCTGTTCAGTGTTTTCATACAATACCCAAAATGCAATTGTCTTCTAGTTTAGCAAGATTCTGTGTTGGTAATATATTGATTGTTAATCTATGCTATGGTTTGTGTTTTTTAGGTCCGGGAATGCTTATCAAAGCGGAATCCACCTCAAGAAACGCCTCTCGCACAGACAATAGACAATGGAGATGCCACAGTCAGTTCACAGCTGCAGTGGCAGCTTAATCTCCTCTCTCATCTAGAATCCCTACAGGATGAAGTTAGTCACAGAATGGATCTAATAGAGAAAGAACTTGATGGTAGGAAGTTTGACTCTAGTCACATGCAAAAATGTTAACTAGTGTTAAAAGTTATTTTTTAATCTTGGCAAATATGGAGCTTCGTTTAAAATTTAATACTGCTGTAATAGATCTTGTTCAGGTACTTCCTTCTATAAAGTGGCGACTTTTTGTTCTTGTCTTACCTTGATCATTTCCCTCCTTTAGGTCTGATTTGAGTGGGTGGGTTGGACTGCTGCTCTCATAAAGAGCACAGTACTTCTGTCAACAGGAGGACTGGAAATTGGCAAACTATAGGATAAGGCCCAGGATAACTCCTCTTACTACGAGCATACTATAGAACAGTGGTCCCCAACTTTTTGGAGCTCGCAAACCATGGGAATACGAGTTACTCAGAAACTTCCTCCAGAGTGATGTCATGATGCCAGAACCCGCCCACTCTTCCATCACAGGCTCCAGAAACACAACCGGCCCTGAGCCTGCAATGCATACGGTAGATATGGTCCACGGCTCTGGCCGGTGCACCCCCCAAGCTGGGTCCTTCTCCTGACCCCTGGATATCCTAATTTTAACATCGGCCAGGAGTGCATCGGCCAGAGCCGAGGACCTGGGGTTGGGGACCCATGCTATAGAACGATGAAAGCCTGCTCTTCTGCTGTTATGACAAACCTATTTTTACTGTCACATTTACTCAGAGGAAGTAAACCCAAAAACTATACAGTTATACACTTACCTTCAATCCCAAAGTGTAGTGAAAGCGCTCCTTCTGCGCATGCCTGAGATGCTCGGTCGTACACAGGAGCAGCCAGGAGCTCTGCACTCTCGTTCATTCTCGATTGCCTAGGTCAATTGAGAATTAAGGGGGAGCGGTGCTGTACTTTTAATAAAAAAAAAAAAAAAAGGGGTGGCACTTTAAAACACAAACAAACAGAATGTCCACCCTAATCCAGACTCTCCTACTTTGCTGCTGTACTTTAATTTCAGCTTTCCTATGTGGCCATTTTCTGCCTGATTTTTGGGCTCCCATTTCTGGATCCTGCTGGAGTGGACATTGTAGGTATAGCATCAAAGCGAGCGTCAATCGTTGCCTTAACACTTGTCCTGTATGTAAATAATTTACTAATAAGCCAAGCATTAGTAAATACCGCATTTATTTAGGTTACCACGTGCCTTAAAAATTCCCAGTTTTCCCACCAGCATTATAGCTTAAAGATTAATTACTTCCTGTTTTTCTTAATGAACAAGAGACCACAAAGGAACACCATATAGCATTGAAGAATCTGTATAGCCCTTGAGGGACAACATCTCTTCTGTTCTACCCTTGATAATATTAATATACTACTGGTAGGAAAAGCATCTTTTGTGGAAGAAGCCTAAGGAACAAACTTCAAAGTCCTACTTATCTGTCAAATGTCCCTTTCATTTACTCAAGTGAGGAACCCAAAACCCCCACCCCCCCAAGTCCACCTTCAAGGTCTGAAACATGCTGGTAGTAAGAGATGTTATCCCACAAAAATTACTTTATTTTTTTCTTCTTACCATAAAATTATTTTTCTGAGTCTCTTAAAGGAAGGTTTTCCTGGGCTTATCTACAGGTTTAGTTTTTACTATTTATGCTAAATATTCTCTTGTACATTAAACATTTACTTGCCTGACCATTTTTTATTTCGTACTGTTACAGTCCTAGAAAGCTTCCTGGATTACACCGGGGAACTGGAGCCCCCAGAGCCACTCGCACGGCTTCCTCAACTAAAACACCGGATCAAACAACTTCTCATGGACCTTGGCAAAGTGGAGCAAATTGCTCTTTGTTCAGCATGAAGAGGCTGGAACCAAAAAAGGAAACTGCTCCTTTAAAAAAAATTACAAATTTACAAAATGGAATCGATGCCTCCAGCATTGCAGAGCCTTGAGCAGCATGCAAGCCTGCATGTGCTGTGGACATGCTAATGTGGAAAATGGAAAGCTACAAGTTGTGCTCAACATGAAGTGGGCATGATGTTAATACTGACTGATAACAGGCTAGAATTGTACTCGAATGTAGTAATGAGGCTTGTATCATTTGTGTTTTTTCTTTTTTAAATCTGTACTGTAAACCTTTTTTTTGTTTGTTTTTTTGTTTTTGTTTTTGTCCCAAGCAGATGTTAATTTTGTTAGCTCTTTTCTGTTGCTTATTTTTTTTTCAACATTGAATATTTTTTTACAGCATGGAAATATGATGTTGAAAACCCACTTTCATCTAAGTAAGATCGGTAACAGTTCTAAATGAGTACCAGTCATTTAACATTAGTAGGGAAGACAGACTCTGTCTTTAACCCTTCTATAGTGAAGATATTGGTCTATTTTCTTCTGAAAGTACAGTCCAAGGCCTGCTTAGATTCTGTTAAATACAACCCTATTTTGGTTTTATTTAGCAGTTCTGGGTAGTTGGCATAAAGGAGGGTTATGTTGGCCCTGCCACTCGTTCAAGATTTGGAGACAGTTACTCATTACACATTACACTTCCACATTATAAAGCAACCATTTTAGCAGGGAAAAAAGGTCTTGATTACTGTCAAATTATTTTTCCTGCCTTGTTCGCTACAAAATGTCAGATGCACTTTATCTAAAAAAAAAAAGTTTTTTGTCCAGTCAGACTTGAAACGTTGCCACTGAAAGGAGCGCTTTAGGAGCCACTAAATCTGTTTTAAACCTGTCATTCTACCTGACATGTCCAGCTTAAGTATAATTCAAACGCATAAAGACATGTCTAGGCCTTTTTCTACTTTAAGTGCATAGATCAGTATTTAATCACCAAGACACTGTAGTCTCAGACTCCTACATTTCGCAGTGATAAAAACTGCTTGTTTTTGTTGTATTTTTGTTTCTGCAGTGTTTATGATTAAATTTTATTCTGCTTGTGGTACTTGCAGTACTGGTATGGCACGGTTAGTTTCTTCTAGGGCATGATCTAAAGTAAGCATAGTGAAGGGGTCTACATTATGCTGTTTTTGTATGCTTATAAAGGCCAAGCTGTGCCTGCAGATGGGAGGTGGGAATTGTACTGGCTTCATATGAAAGCGAGCAGTATTTTTTTTTTTTTTTTTTTTTTTTTTGGGGGGGGAGAGGTAGTCTTCAATTGTATCATTTGGGATGTGTTAATAGTTTATCTATTTGTCTGGCATTGTCCCCTATAATTACACATGTTCTGGCCTTCCAGAGTTCTGCAACACTAGGGCACCTTTTCCTAACTAACTTTCCTTAAACTAACAAAATGAATTTAAAGCTGAAATGTGGACTAAACAGGTTGGCATGCTGGAGTTCATTGTGTATCCAACATATAAGCAGCACTCTTGCACTTTCCTTTTGTGCAAGAACTTCTGTATGAAAGACAACACACTGCTTGTTGTCTTTTGCAGGGTGACTGATCCTGTATCCAGAGTTACAGGGTTTCCATTCGATGTACACAGTGGATTTATGACCTGAAAACAATTTAAATGAGTTTTTGTGCCTAGAGTAAAGAATAATGAATAATTAAAAAAAAAAAAAAAAAATCTGTAATTGTGCCACAATTAAGGATCGGGCTTCACTTTCGTGAAGCGGTGAGTGTAAAGGAAGCTATTTTTCTGTGACCGATTTAGGCTTCCTTTGTTTACTCCAAATAGCACTTGATATTTGTTTCTAATTTAAGGTTTTCCCAGTTTTTTGATTCTAGGATATTAAGCTGAGTTGTACTAAAACATAGGATCTAAAAAACCTGTCTGTTCTGTGCTCTTAAATTAAACTTGTAGGTAAAAGCTATAAACCAAAAGTTTTAGTAGAGACCATTTGTTTTTGAGATGTTTGTTCAATTAGGTTAATATTGTCAACCTATGGAAGCTTACAGCTCTCCCAAAACACCAATGCAAATGCTGTCTGTATTTGCATAGGTGTAATGCACCCCCATTCTTTTCTGCATAGAAGTTAGGGTGCTTCTGGGCTTTCCCAGGCATTCCAGTTCCATTTATTCTAATATTAGGACAGTTAATGGTTAGGTTATTAAAGATGTTGGCTTATGCCTTTCTTTCCCAACAGGTTTTCTAAAAATTCATAGTTTTTCCTGTGTATTTATTTTAACCCTACCATTTAAAATTAAATAGAAACATAGACATTAGAAAACAGAAAAAAAATTGCTTGTTCTGTTCGGGATGGATTACTTTTTGCCAACGTTGCTGCCCATGCACAGTTTAGATTATTCATTTTTTGTTTCCATAATTGAAGCCACTTGTATTATTTTCTATGGATTGCCAAAGTGAGTTCTTTGTTACTAAGCACACATGGATTGGGGTGTAAAATCCAAAATTAAATCTAAACTCCAGACAAGCTAGCTAAATATTAAGATTATAGAACAAAAATGCTCAGCACTTAACTAAGCAATTACCGTATTTTCCGGCGTACAAGACGACTTTTTAACCCCGAAAAATCTATGACAAAGTCAGGGGTCGTCTTGTACGCCGGGTACCAGTACTTACCTGCAGCGCCCGGTGTCCTCGCGAGTCCCCTCTCTGGTCTGGCGTCCCTGCGAGTCCTCCTGTGCCTCCTTCTGTCTTCCTGCTTTTCAGCTTACACGAGTCCTCCTGGGCAGGCTCGCGTTGCTTCACAGCAGGACTCGTGCAAGCTGAAAAGCAGGACGTGAGCCTGGATTGGCTCTCCAGTGGAGAGCCTGGATTGGCTCTCCAGTGCAGAGCCTGGATTGGCTCTTCACTGGAACACGCCCATTCATTAAAGGAACGTGCCCATTCATTACTTAGAACTAGTAGTGTACAGTTCTTTCCGCCTCTCCGTTCTCACACAATAGTGAGATCTGACAGGCAGAAGGAACAGTACAATACTGGGCATATAACACGACCCCCAAATGATTGGTTAGAGTGGGGGGTCGTCTTATACGCCCAGTCGCCTTATACACCGGAAAATACGGTAACTAAAAATCATTGAACACATCCACGTGTATCTCAGTTAACTCCCAAGAACACCATCAAAACCTTGGATTTATAAAGTTACTGGTCAGAGTATGGAGATGAACTCTTTTTAAGGTTACATTTTTAAAATTAGGATTTCCAGTTGTTAAATTCCCGTTTTCTTAACAGTGGATTTGGTGCTTCATTACATTGCATTGTAACTTTATAATGGGAAGTGTTAGAAAAGGCATGATGGTTTCATGAATCAGCCTTTCCATGTGTGTTTTACAGTAGAAAGATAATTGGATCCACTTACGAACTTTTTGGGTTAAGAAGAAAGAATATTAAAGGGCAGCTAATGGAAACGTTTGCAAGCATCTCCTTTAAGGGAGGCCAACATTATAGCAATGTCATCCCTTTTACCCACCAACCCCCTCTAGCCCCAAGCATGTGTGTTTAATCAAATTTCCTCACCAATTGCTCTGCTACAGCATCCCTAACTTTTAAAGCTTTAGTGTCTGGAGCTTTAGGAGGGAGAGAAGGAGTATGGCTGCAGAACCCCAACTCAACATGGAAGGAACCTCCAAACAACAGGTAATAAATTACCTTGCTGGTCCTCATGTCTAAAATAGAGGATTTCCCCTCCCTTTTAAACATAAAAACCCTTCAATACCACATTTATTTTCTATGTTGTGTATAGACGATGCATTTGGTCTTGTTCTTCTTCTGTTTATATGTGTAAATATATATATATAAATACATTTTTTTTGGTCCCAGCATCAAAATTGCTTTAGGAATAACAATGACTTGGCATTTGTTAGAAAACCTTTTGTTTATATTTTTTTTGGGGGGGGGGGGGGGGGGGGGGGGGGGGGGTTTCAAATGATTTATGTAAATCTAACAGACTAAAATGTTTTCTGTGAAGATGGGTATTTTATTTTTATTTGTTTCACAAGTAAGAGGCTGTAGTCATGCTTTCCATGCAGTGATTTACTAAATCTTAGTGGTACAAACAGAGCCACACTTACAGACTTTGTTTTCCCCAACTGCATACAAAGTTGGTCTTTGCAGAAGGGTTTTTTTTCTTTACAATTGTCCTTCCTAAAATAAAAATATATATTTAACTGTACTCTGTGTGTTTATCTTAATAATGATCTTTTACTAATGCAGTGGTGTTGGTTGGCCATGGGATAGCAAGTGGACTGGACTGCTTTTGGTTACTGTTGGGTTATAAGGTTGCCAGAGGGTTAAAGGTGAGTTACCTAAAACTGTTCCAAACTTCCCTTATTCTTTATATCTCCAGCATTTTCTGCATACCACGATAGTCATGAACTGTCCTTGAGAGGAGATCACAATCAAATCTTTCTACCATAGTCAGTCTAATGTTCCCAAATCTATATCACTTCTCCCACATCCCCTCTCCAGTGCTGTGTGTACAGGTCTCATTTGTTCGTCTGCCACTGGAAATGATCACAAAACAATTTGTTTCCAGACAATCATTTTCCAGACAATCATTTGACGTCTATCAGATGTCTGTATGAGATTTAATTGAGTTTCTCCAAACTGGCCTTGGACTTCTTTTCCGGTAGGTGGGAGAATATCTGAGTGCTCTGATGAAACTCATGTAATATTTTTTTCCCTTTTAACATGTCCTGCTGCACATTTTTAAAGTACTTTTTATTGTGATTTCTTAAGGAATATTTAACCAACAAGAACAAAATAAACCATGAGTAATATTTTTGAAGACAAAAAACAATCTATGCACAGAATTTTACTTTTGACAAAACGACAGTAATTTCTCCGTATTGAGAGTGCATGAATGATTACAAGTACCTGAGCTGCAGCACCTTTTAATGCATTGTAAAACATTGCTGTGTATAACGTTCAAATATGGTATATACTATTGTCACAAAACACATCACTGCAACTTTCTGAAGTGAATTTAGGTTGAAAAACCTAGGATTTCAGCTCGCACTGCATTGGGCAACAAAGTCTCCTGGGTTTGCTGTGAATGGGCATTTTTCCGTCCTAAGTTTACACCTCCTGGCTATTCATTTTAAAGAAACAAATACCAGAATACAGCTTTAAAACGTTTAACTATATAAAGCAGCCTTTTTCCTCCCTTTAACATGGAGGAATCCCTTGAAATAACTTTCAGGTAAATTTTACTGTAATTATTACATCCACAGCTCTCGCTACATTGATCAGTGAAGAAAATGTATCTTACATTGCTGGTAAATGGGAAGAATGTTACCCTTAGAGATAGCCAAAAAGATCATTGGTGTCACTTAAACTGACCTGAGAGGCATCAAATACACAAACTATCATGCTGCACCCCTATACTCTGCAGGCACCATCATACTGTTGATGAAATCACATATTCAATAGATTTATCTTGTGGGGAAAATTTGCTAATCAGATCTCAAATAATAATGAATAGTACTGCCAACATACCAAAGAGATAGATATAAAACAAACTCCATAACTGGGACTTTGAAGGCAGTTCACATACACTAGATACATTTTAAAACTATTTGTAAGGTAACTAATGATATGTATATCTGTCATCTTTAGTGCATGCAAGTCACCTATGATCTGTATACACACAAAATCCCTGATGAAGCAGAGTTTCTCTGCGAAATGCGTTGGACTGCCTACAGATCTGTAATAATATCATTATAAAAATGAACCTTTGACTTGTTGAAAAAACATTTTTTTCTAGGGTCTATAAAATACATCCACCGTATGGTTATAGGTGGTATGAATTTAGGCACAAACTTTTTTTATAATGTTTGTCTTAGATTTGATGTTACAATAAAGATGTCTGTTTTTTAAAATGTATCTACAGTGTATGTGAACTGCCTTAAAAGTTCCAGTTATGTAATTTGTTTTATATTTATCTTATTCTTGCTCACACCGCAATGTGTAATATTATTAATAAACAGTATTTATATAGCACCAACATATTACGCAGTGCTGTACATTAAAAAGGGATATGTATGGAATTCGTATTTGATTACAGACATACCTCAGTATGTAAAATCTTAAAGCAACAGGGAAAAAATATTTCGGTCCATTTAGTTCTCAGTTCCATGGAATAGTTCCTTATTCACTGTTATTATACAGTATTTATATAGTGCCAACATATTACACAGCGCTGTACAAGGGGTTACAAATGACAGACAGATACAGACTGATACAGGAGGAGGAGAGGACTCTGCCCCAAAGAGCTTACACTCTAGGAAGTGTCACTGCTGCACATTTCATTTTTTATAATTTCTCTGAGGATTTCATGTTTGTAAAATTTTTTGTTTTTAATGTTTTCCCTAGAAATGTATCCTGCCCCTTCCTGATAAATCTACAGAACGATCAAACCCTCCCCTCCCCGTGCCACCCACAATAATGAGAAGCACTGGCTTTTGATCCATTGTAATTTTGTTTTCAACAAACACGTGACACCTGTCTATATTACTATAACACTTTCAGGCGTGTTTCAAAACCTGCGGGACATTTAAATGACTGACCAATCGCAGCGCTCGTTGCGGCGACCAATAGGGGAGTGTCTCTTTTCTGTACCAGGAAGCAGCGCGAGTGGCGTGATCATGTGATCTCAGGCTGTTTCCGGGATCGTGTTGTGTAGAGAAGAGCTGCAGGTAATTGACAACGCTGGGAGGATTCATCTGAATTCATAGAGGTGTCACCCCTTCATGCTGCTTGCTGGAGAATACCGGGCTTCTGTATTCATACACATAGGGCCTGCTAATACAATGACAGGGATCTGTATTCATATACGGGGGGGGTAATTCAATGACTGGGATCTGTACAGCGCTGCGTTATATGTTGGTGCATTATAAATCTTGTTTACTAATATTAATAATAATCTGTATTATTTTACATGGGGGGCTGCCAATAGAATGACCGGGATCCCTCCACAGTCCTTGTCCCACTTACCTTTCTGATGTGATAGAAAAATACCGCCCTAGCCGCTCTCTTCGCTCCTCCCATGACTTACTAGAGACTTCCTCATCACACGCACGGCTCCCAGACTTTTTGAGAGCCGCCCCAACTCTCTGGAATGGTCGTCCTCGTCCCATTTGTCTTGCTCCCACTTTCTGCTCCATTAAAAGAGCACTGAAAAACCATTTTTTCACACTTACCTACCCATCTTCTTCTCTCTTTTGAAACCGTCACTACTTCCCCCCACTACATATCTCCCCTCCTATTGTGTGTTACTTCCCCCACCTCCTAGATTGTAAGCTCTTCGGGGCAGGGTCCTCTCCACCTGTGTCAACATCTGTATTCGTCTGTCATTTGCAACCCCTAATTATTGTGCAGCGCTGAGTAGTATGTTGGCACTATATAAATCCTGTTTATTAATAATAAAATTAATATTAATATACAGAGCCCTGCCTCTACCATGATGGCGGCGTCCATACAGAAACACATGGCAGAACAAGGCATGACAAGTCAATATTTGGGAAATGATCGGCCTCAGGGAGACCACAGCCCCTACTGCTGTCCTTTACGTCCTGCAGCCATTATTTTGGGCTCCAGAATTTTCTAACTCTCCAGTGAAGAGATCTGACTTTTGTTGCTGGAGCTGAATCCACACAGCTGGCTTTTCCGGCAGATCTGCTGCATTGCTCTCAGTCCAGTTTGCTGTAATATTAATATTTCATTGTGGAGTTGCATTTCTCTCCGCAGACATCATGGCTGGAGGATATGGGGTGATGGCGGATGACGGCTCTATTGACTACTCTGTACACGAAGCCTGGAATGAAGCTACCAATGTCTACCTGATTGTGATTCTCGTGAGCTTCGGCCTCTTCATGTATGCCAGGAAGTGAGTTGTCCACCTTCTGCATTGGTTTATAGTGCAGAACTATATATAGTGCACTTTTTATTAGTTTATGATGCCCCTTGGCTTCAATATAGTGATCCATCATAGGGGCAGAAGTGACCAGTTTAAAACATTTCACTGCTGCCAAACCTGCAAGATGCCAGGAGTTGCATGGGATGACTTGATCCCAATGTATCACTATATAGAAGTTGATGCAGCTCCTGGCACCTTGCAGGTTTGAAATCAGCCAGCAGTGATTTACTGAACTGCTCACTGCTGCCACTATTCATTTTCAACGGGCTACCACAGGGGGGCGCTACATGCAATGTCCCCCCAAAGGCGGCAGTTAGCTGGAATGAGAAAGCTGTAACCACAGCGCAAACTCACAGCCGGTCTGAATTTATATCCTAAAGCTCCATCTGCTGGCTGGATAGGAGAATACACTTATGAATTCTTGGTAATGTGGCTACAAAAATGTAAACATTGTCTTGAATAAAATACAGAATGAATGCAGTGAATCTGTGGTCAGGCAATGAGCATTAAAGTCTTTACTTATTTCTATCAAGCAATAAATGAGCTTTAGAGCTGAATTCTAAGCAGATATACCCAGTGCAGCTTTGTAATCATTATTCAGTTTAATTATCTCTATATTCAACCTGGTATCAAAAACTTATCACTGTGCTGCTTCTCCTATTACTGTTAAGGCTGGGGAGAATCGAGACAGCCTGAGCTCAGAGGATGTAGGTGGAATGATGCTGGCCAATAGACTGAGGACATCTAGTGGCAGTAAAGTGGTAATACGGAGGACAACTCCAGATTAGTGTTTTTTTACCTTTTTAACATGTGGGAACCCTTGAGATAACTTTCAGGTCTTGGGGAACCCCTTGGTTTAATTATTTGGGGGATCGGGTTGGGCTGCTAAGAAAATACTTTGTGACTTGCATCTAATGGGGGTAAGCAGGGGCTTGTTTTAAAGCTTATTTATTGGTTGCAATAGGTAAATTTCAATAGGCTGTCCCCCCTAACCATATACATGTTATAAGGATCCTTATACCAATTTTTTGGAATCTTCTACTTCAGGAACAAAAGGAAGATTATGAGAATATTTACAGTGCCGCCGACAGTGGAGACAACCTCCGAGACTAATTTTTATGACGACATGAAGAAAGTTCGCTTGCGTCAACAACTGGAGATGTATTACATTGGTAAGGATATCACAGATTATCATTAATATGTGAACGTCATACAATACTGCACAGAGGCTTTGTAGTGCCAGACAATAGGGGGAAAAGGGCAGAGGGGAACCAATCATTTAGCAGTGATCTCCCCGGCCCCTTTTAGCTGGGCACACCACCTGGCACTTTTCATTAACCACCTGGCTGTTTTTAGGTGGTTACTGAAGAGTTTTGGTCACAATACACGGGCTGCCACCCACCTCCCATTTATTCCCAACCAGCTTAAAAAATGTATGGGCTGAACACTGATTTAGTGTTCTATTTATAACAATAAGTGACCATGACTGGATTCTGGTTCTGCTGAACATTCCCTGTTAGCCAAACCCAGTTTTAATCAAATCTGACCCATATTTCCCCCCGCTTTATGTGAGTCCATTGTTATAGTATACAGCAGGGAAACAGGTATATGATTCCCATTGGCTGATGGTTGTCAGGGCAGTTCCATCTCTAACAACTAGCAGCCAAAAGGACTTCTCCTTGCTGTATACCCAAACAACTGAATACAAAAAAAATCATTAGATTATCTGGTTTTACAAGAACCTAACCAAATGTTTGTTGAGTAACATGATTTATAATGCAGATTAGATATTGCTATTTTCCACACACAAATTTTCCGGACCGCAGCCTGCATTCTCCAGCCTGTTCATAAAATGCAGGATGCAGTGTGAAGCAATTTCCTTTGGAATTCGATCTGCTTAACAAAACATGATTGGTGGCGGCCTCTTAAATTGCTGGCCATGGAGAGGAATGCCCCCCCCCCACACACACACACATTGGTGATTAGGATAGCACCTTTATAGGAAACTAAAACATTATTAGAGATATCAAGTGTCAACAGAGCTTTTCAGGCATCATTGAATGGGAGGTCATTAAGCCAGAGTTTGAGGAACCTCTGGTTAGGTTTGGCTGGCTTATTCTCACTACAGCAATGTGGTGCATTATAATAAAGGCACATTCTGTGCAATCTGCCCTTTGCACACACAGTGCATTTTTGAAAGCCAACATCATCTGTGTGGTGTGCAGGAGTGCATTTTTGTAGTGTGTTTGGGTGCCATTAACCATAATTGGCAACAATGCATGTGCTGTTAGTTGCTGCACAATGCATAACACATGATGTGATTGAGCCCTACAAATTTCTCATCTGGACTACTGTAATTACCTCTCTGGCATTCCACTACCCCGACTCTCTCCTCTACAATCTATTATGAATGCTGCAGCCAGACTCATCCATCCTTCCCACTTCTCCTCTTCTGCTGCATCTCTTTGCAGTTCTCTTCATTGGCTTCCATTCCACCTGGGAATCAAATTCATGCTCCTGTGCTTTGCCTTCAAATCCCTCCACAGTTCTTGTCCCACTTACCTTTCTGACCTGGTAAAAAAAAAAATAAAAAAAAATACTCCCCTAGCCGCTCTATTCGCTCCTCCACTGACCTACTAATTACTTCCTTACTAAAAACCTTATCGCACGCACGGCTCTAAGACTTTTATAGAGCTGCCCCGACTCTCGACTTGCTCCTACTTTTCGCTCATTTAAAAGTGGACTCAAAACCCATCTTTTCAAACTTGCCTACCTATCTTCTTCTGTCTCTTAAACCCTCACAACTCACCCACCACTACATATCTCCCCTCCTATTGTGTGATACTTCCCCCACCTCCTAGATTGTAAGCTCTTCGGAGCAGGGTCCTTCCCTCCTGTGTCAACGTCTGTATCTGTCTGTTATTTACAACCCCTATTTAATGTACAGCACTGCATTATGTTGGCGCTATATAAATCCTGTTTAATAATATTAAAAAATATTCACTGACTTGGGAATCCAACACCAAGCCTATAATTGTTCTTTATTAGTGTGCACTTTATTTGGTCATCATAGATTTCCAACCTTTCAAGCTATTTGTACATTTCATCAAATATTTTTTTTTTTTTTGCAGCTAGGAAACATGATCAGAACGACAGCGTTCAGGTCACAATGGACTGATTGGCTTGTGGAGATGAGACGCAGACAGAAGTTGACAGACAGTCACTGACGGAACGTTTGCTGGAACAAAAAAAATGTTATTCTAGTTTATTTGCAGCTGAATAATACACCATCATGATCAGCATACAAAATAAGGAATCAATATGTTACATTGGAGTGGGAAGAGGTTGAAGTTTCACAGAAGACGTTCCAGCATTTTCATGAATGCCCCCAATTTGTGGCCTTAGTAACAAAAGTCATCAAAGAAAAGCCAGCTGAGGGCTCATAATACGGTTCAGAGAATCATCATCTGAGGACTGACCAGACAGAACATTGGGGACACTTAATGTGCATAGATTTTGTAGATTGTAAATATGGTCAAATAGTTTAATTTTTTGTGTTTGGGGGGGGGGGAGTTTAAAGGGGCTCCAAGTGACAATTAAAGTATTTGAATAACTTGTTTTTGGTTTAATATTAATATTGTACAGTATTCATATAGCACCGACATTTACACAGCGCTGTATAAAGTCCATAGTCATGTCACTAGCTGTCCCTCAAAGGGGCTCACAATCTAATGTCCCTACCATAGCCAAATGTCTTTTTTACAGTCTAAGGCTACATTTTGTGGGGAAGCCAATTAACCTAACTGCATGTTTTTGGAATGTGGGAGGAAACTAATACAAACATGGGGAGAACCTGCACACTCCATGCAGATAGTGTCTTGGCGCAGATTCGAACCTGGGACCCAGCACTGCAAAGGTCTGAGTGCTAACCACTGAACCACTATGCCGCTTAAAAGCTTTGTATGTTTTTTTGCTGTGTCCAAGCTGGGGAGATTCAGCTATTTCAGTTGTTTTTAGAAGTCCCCCCACCATAGTATAGAGAACATAGGGGGTGTTCTGTAGTCTTGTATAGGGGGACAACGCTGCTACTTCCTCTATAGAGTGCAGTGATGTCACCTTAGGACAGAAGGTATGCTATTAGCAGGATCACCAAGTGAAAATTCAATGGAAGAGGAGCCTCAAGAAGCCACCATGGAAGGATTGGTGCAACAATTTGCGGTGAGGTTCTTGGGTTTGGATCCATAAAGAAGCCACCATGGAAGGATTGGTGTTCTGCAACATAATGCGGTGAGGTTCCTGGGTTTGGATCCAAGTTAAAGTAAGCCCAACCAATAAAATCTCATACAAGCTTTGACATTTTCATGAAATTTGCAGCATTCAATTAAATATCTGGTATATTTTCTCGTTCAGGCAATTCCTGGTATAGGTCAACAACAATCTGTGCCTATGTCTACTGTTATGTTGTCATTTGCACTCCCAGTGGGGTCTATAAGCTCAAGCAAATTATGCATGCATACACCACTGTTGTCACTGAGAAACTGTCCTAAGCATTGACATGCTGCTACAATTGTAGCACAATCTGGAAGATGCTGCACAACAAAATATGAACAATAGTTAAAAATAGGATATTCTAAGAGACGCAAACTTGACCAAGGTTAATACATATTAAGGGCTTGTTCTAGTGCTATGTTAATGACCAAAGTATTTCAGAGTTTGAGGAAGATTGGAAACTGACACCAGGGGGAGATGGGTCTTCAGTTCTTAGTTCCTAAAGCCCCATATGGCTGTTGGAGGATTGTGGCTGGAAATGATCGTTTCCAGTGATGGGAGAACGACCAAGAGCTGTACACGTAGTGCCGTTCTGTTCTGTGCAGGGAGGATGAGCGATAAGGACCAGGCTATGCAATTGCACAACAGTCATCTCTGATGGGTCGTTCATCAATCTTTGAGCTTTAAATCAAATCCCTGGTGAGCGTTTACATCTGACGTGTGTACATATCCTAACAGTCGTATGGCTTAGCTCCTAATTGGCTAGTTTTGCTGGACTTTAGGATCAGCGGTTGCCAACCAGTGGTCCGCAAGAAAATCTTGGTCTGAGTTTCTGTCCCCTGTATGGACACAACCCGTCCACTCTCTCATTGCAGGATCAGACCTGCTTGCTAAACATCCTGGGGGCGGAGGATAGCGCAGGGCTGTGGACACAACACTTGTTGCATCCAAAACCCTGCGCTACTGTCACCCCTAGATGTTTAGCAAGCAGGTCTGAGCCTGCGATGGGAGAGTGGCCGGGTTCTGGCATCATGACGTCACTCTGGAGGAAGTTTTTATCATTGATGTCAGAGAAGAGAAAGACAAGTTGGGTTATGTTGTGACGCTGGATAATAAGGACTTAATGTTTTAGATAAAAGGTGGTCAATTTTAAAGAGTAGGCTGCACCAAAACCACCGCACCTATCCCACCCCTACCTCCATACTTGGGTACTTTGCATATAACTTTTTTTTTTTTTACAAAACTCCTGATTAACTGCCAGAAGCTGGATATCATCTTGATAAATGTTTAACTTTGACTTGTATTCCACAACGGGGAGAAAAGAAATGGCTTGAAGTGTAATAAACTCTGTGATAAGTGATAAGCACTTTTTGTAACTTCCTTTGTTATCTTCATTTGAAAAAAATAGTGCTCACAGCTTCTAAAAGTACAACAAACACATTAGTAGGTTATTTTTAGCTGAGCTAAAAGTAAATATAAAGAAGAATAAAAAGTTTACAGTTCACATGCTAGATGATATGCAGACAGTCAATGCCTTGCCTGCCCACATAGAAGGTGTACCCAAACCCCCCCTAAAAATTATTCCAAGGTTTGTGCCTAGGACAGCCATCTATAGCCAGACCTAGAGCATACATCTGATGAAAGTAAGCTGGGATCAGCTGGATAGGCAGATCATAGGGATAGGGATCCTGGGTAGGTCAGCCCGTGATTTTGTTGTCAAAAAAGTCTCCTTGCACACAAGGTTAGCACTTCGAGTACCTCCCAATTACCATAATCAAGACTATCTGTGACCAAAGGATTTTTCAGAAACCGACACATCCGGGAGTGTTGATTTCCTGGTTTCTTCCACTGACACTACATTGCAACTCATTGTGTCCTCAGCTGGCTGTAATGGTTCCTCTCCTGACCCCCACATTTCTATTGTGTATTGTAGCAAGGGGACAAATCCAATGGGTCAGCAATCTATTCTATATTAGGGGCTTGTTCAAGCTGGCATGCGTTTCCATGCAGAAATTGGTAATTAGCTCAATGCACAGCACATACATTGCCGTCATTAGTTGACTTTCTTTGTTGATGGCACCACCACTCATTGAGACTAAATGTGTGCCCGTGTCTGAGGGCAGCACGGTGGCTCAAATGTTAGCACTCTGGCCTTTGCAGCGCTGGGCAGGACACTATCTGCATGGAGTTTGCAGATTCTCCCTGTGTTTGTATTGGTTTCCTCTCACATTCCAAAAACATGCAGTTAGGTTAATTGGCTTCTCCCCTTCTCAAAATTAACCTTAGACTGTATTATAGACATAGGACTATGGTAGGGACATTAGATTGTGAGCTCCTTTGAGGGACAGTTAGTGACATAACTATGGACTTTGTACACCGCTGTGTGATATGTCGGCGCTATATAAATACTGTGTAATAATAATAAATGCATAGGCATGTGGCACACCTTAAAGCATGCACTATGTTTGTGTGCAATCTGATGTGTTTGGCAGCTCATTCAAAATATTGGTCTGCCAGTCACATCCCATTGCAACACAAATGGCCATGTTTGCCATGGATGAGCCCCAATCCCTGCACCTTACAGACCCCAGATCAGCCTCAGTTCCTGCACCATTAGCACCGCAGGGGTTTACCTTAACATCTGTTACCCACAGACAGGCACTGTGGAAGGGTGGGGTGACATCAGTGACATCAGCTGGGCCCAAAGCAGTTTTCCTTTCATTGATTTTTAGTAAATAGTATTTCTTTTTACTGCTTGTACCTTTTTATTTTGAACAGTTTGCCAGTAGTAAAGATGGAGTCCTCGTCGCTCTTACCAGAGGTATGTGTCATCACTACTGTCCAATCAGAGCGTGAGAAACACGCAGCAGCCAATGACAGGGCGGCTCCGCGCCAGGGTAGGAAGTGGGCGTGGCGTGGTTGTCAGTGGGGATGTGGAGGTGCAGGAGCTGAGTGGGGTGTGATGGTGGCTGTGTACTATATTGTGTGCCTGGGGCTATTCGCTTCCGTCCTCCCGACCCACCATGCCAGGCACAGCCAGGTCACAGAGCAGGACATGGCTCACTATAGGTATGTCTCACATATTGCACCTTACCTGGGCACCTATACTGTATATAGTGTACACAGGAACTGCCATATGCTGCAGGAGCTGATAGGGCCACCTATGGATACCAAACAAACCTTTTGTAAGAATACTACAGGGTAAAACATACATTAAGGTTGTGTGGTTGGCTGTTCGGTAGATTTCTCCTCACTTCCTGTTCTCAGGACAGGAAATGAAAGGTAAGCTTTCCAATGGAGATACAGCAATATGAAGATAATAACGTAATTTATATAAATAGAGAATGTGAGGTTGACTTCATGCTGTGTCCCCATTGTGAAGATTTGCTCTGCTTCCTATTAGGATGACAGCCAAAAGAGGAAGTAGAGAAACTCTTCCCCATGGGGTCACAGGCACCCCCTGCCTCTTTAGCTGGAGTTAGTTTGGTTATAGAATGCCTGCAAGCTTCTTTGCCAGCGCTGCCACTTTAACCTGGTCCTCCTCTGGGATTGGCATCCTTGACCTTCTTGATTGGCTGGCATAAATCAGATGCTTCCATCCTAATTTATTCAGACTTATCCAGAATACACAGAGGTGCCCGGGTAAGTGTACATTCTAATCGTGTTTGACAGCAGGAAGGTCTTTAGCTTTAATACACACAGTGATATAGGGGTTGATTTGCAAAGGGTAAATGTGTCGGATCCCCATAAAGGTGCCATTATTTTTAGGTTAATTTTCCCCATTCAGAAATTTGCAATCAGCTTACCTCTAATTTTAGAACTGAACTCTACTAGCATTTGCATTTTCAATCGCGGTGAACGCCATAGCCTTGTTCACCACTTCCACATATGGCGATCTGTTACTACTTCCCAGGGAACTGAACTGGGGTAACTTTGCACTTATTGGTGCCGTACCTTAAGTCTCGTTTGAGGTAAGATTAGATTTCAAAAATGGAGAATTAAGATGTCTGGATCTTGCCTTCTTTATAAACATGAATGATTTCAGTAATCTGAACTTTTTTCTCCCAGGGATCGGGTTAAGTCCATGTTTTATCATGCCTACAACAATTACCTAGACAATGCATTTCCATATGATGAGCTGAGACCGCTGACATGTGACGGCCAAGACACCTGGGGCAGGTAAGCTGCATTCTGGGCTTTTCTAAATGATGCATGTTGCTACTTTTGTAGTATCTGATATCACATGACATTTGGGGTTAGATCACACTAGCCATCACATTAGGCGGTCTTCCTAAACGGTTAACATTGGATTAAAATCAAACTCTTTGTCATCACTTATACAAGTGTTTTTAAGCTTTTGCAAGCAATTTTTTCAAGTGATTGCAAAAAAAAAAAAAAAAAAAAAAAGACTGCATCACACTGCAAACACCTGCACAGGCGTTACAGCCTGGTACAGATTTTGCACACCTAGTTGTTGGCAGCAGGGAGTAATGGCGCCTTGGCTGAAACCTGCCCTTAGATTGCTTTATCACTAAAGCGCTGTGTATTCTAAACAAACAACTTGGCTTTTTTTAAAGTAAAATACATTTTTTTATTTTTAGTGCTGCTGATTCCTTGCAACCTTTTTCAGCTTTGTTCTATCTATATGCACTCTCTCCAGAATTGCTTTAGATCTGATAGTGACAGCAGTGCATCATACTAATGTGTTAGGGCATGGCTGCTTATGGGCATTCTACAGATGCAAGGGCACAATTGTAGTACTGTTGTCAACCTATAGCAGGAATTGCCTGAACAGGGACCTTCATGGCAGCATCATCAGGTATTTTATAATCTCTACAAGAAGAAAACCCATACAGTAGATTCCCAATTATCCGGAACTAGGATAACCCAAAAACACAGATAAGCGGCAACTCACAGCTCCACTTTCTTGATTGCTCCTGAAACCCTAGTGGAGCTGTGGCATGTGTTCTGCATCAAAGAAACACATACCACAGCTCCGCTAGGACTGTGGGAGCAATCTGGAGAGTGGAGCTGTCAGGAGAGCTAAGCAGATCTCTGCTGATTGCTCCTCTCTGTGATTGACCAAAACAAGTCTCCCCATTCAAGTCTAGTGCTAAATGGCTGAGAAACCTCAGTTAACCAGAAACTACACTTATCCAGAATCAGCCATTCCCCATAGTTGCTGGATAATCAAGGTTCTACTGGATTCACCTCTCTGCCTGCCCATGTCTCCTACCTCCACTTCATTCCAGCCCTTCTTCATTGGACATTTCAGCATTGTACATTTTTTGGAATGGTGAATGTCTGTAGATTCATTCTCCGACCTGCAGTCCTTTAGTAATCTAGGGGTCAGAGGATAGAACCAGCAAATGAAGGAAGATTTGGCATGGTCATGGAAGGTTAATGTTTATTATAGGACGCTTTGTATCGCAGTAATTGCATTGAGTTCTTCCATAGACTGTCATATGGGAAGAGATCCTTCCTGTCACAGTTGGGGAACACTGTCCCCTGGGGCACCTGTTTATTTCAACAAAATTTTCTATCTTCTTGACAGTGGAGAAATTTTCTGGCATGAAACCAAATAGTGGTGCAAAATAAATGGTTGGGGACCGTTACTTTAAACCTTGTCATTATGATCTGATCCTTCTCTTTACAAGTGCACCTGCAAAACAATATTTCTAAAGTTTTGGCCAAACGTTCTATTGCTATTTATTATATTCTTTTTTTTTTCAGCTTTTCTTTGACGCTAATTGATGCACTGGACACACTGCTGGTAGGTATTTTTTTTGACCAGAGGAGAGAAAAAAAAAACAATCACAGAAAACTCACTGTACTATGAATTGTAAATGACTAATGACTGAGGATGGTCTTACAGTGAGGTTTGGTGTAGTCACCACTTCCTTGGGTGAGACGCTGCATGTTGTGTCTCACCAATGACAGCCCAATATAGAATGAATGGCGGTGCCTGCGTCCCGATCAGTACCACTCGCTTCTGCCTTTGGTCCCCCCAACCTTTGTCATTAATCTGCCGCAGACTTAGGAATGACTGGTCAGGAAAAACATCTGTGGAAGAGAGTACATTGAGGTTCTTCATCCTCCCTCTCTCCATGGAACAGAACATCATTGTGTTGACAGCGCTCGTTCATTCATCAGTCACTGGAAACCATCAAGAAAGATTGTTTCCAGCAAGACATCTGACGTACATTGGTCAGCTGTGCAGAGCTTTAGTGACACTTGGTTATCACATTAAATAAACATTATAAAACTTGCTACACATAAAACACCTTCAGTAGTCAATTGGTACATCCAGGCCTGCTAATTGCATTATAAAAATGTCAAAAATCGCAATGTTACAGGCAGGATTATGGAACCCTGCAAGTTTCCTGGAATATGAGCCAGAAACGTAGCAGTGGATCTGTAATATAATGATATTCCCTGTATTGTATTGGTGGTTTATTTAGTTTGTTGATAGGATTCTATGTTTTGTATGTAAATAATGATACAGCCACTAATGTTCTTTCACATGCCTAATAAACCTTTTTAAAGCTGGTATAGTGCATCATTATAATAATCAATATTCTGCTTTGAATTGGCACAGATTATCGGCAATACCACAGAATTCCAGCGAGTGGTAAATGTTCTCCAGGACACCGTGGATTTTGACATTGATGTCAATGCTTCTGTGTTTGAGACCAACATCCGAGGTTCATGTTATTATTTGCCCTTCATTTAAAGTATATATGTGTGCTTAAAGCATCAGTCCAACCAAATGGGGTGCTTTAGGAATAGATAGAGCCTGGTGGGCTGTATTGGCCACTGGAGTCTTGGACACTACATCTGTGAGATCTCCTCGCCATTATTCCTGTTTCTTTCTGCTTGAGAGTTTCATATGTTCCTGGTTCAAACCCTACTGTTGCATTTCCCATAATATACAATAAATAAAAATTCTAGTAGGGAAAGTGAACCTCTATAGCAGGTCTGCAGACCCTAGCAATGCAAACAAGGAGATCTCACAAATACCCTCAAAGACAAAATATACCTGTTGGGCTGTTTAAGGCCACAATGTCTACCAAATACTGAAATATCAGTTTGGTATAAATTATCCCTTTAATAAATAAACAAAAACAGACAAACACTATATTTCGCTCTGGCCTTCACAGGATAAGTAAATTGCACTTTGCAAATTCCTTAGAACTGTGTCAGACTAGCTCCATCACTTTCTTTACAAGTTTAAGAATAAGCATATTTCGCACTGCTGGCACAGACTATTGCAGTGGGATGGTATTTTAAAATGTTATTTATAGCTAAACTTTTTCTGACAGGTTAAGGGAATCACATTGATTATCTTGTTAAGATCTTGTCAAGTAGTGGAATGTATTAAAGAGCAAATGAATGGTCAGTTCTTGAAGGTGAAAGCATTAAAACCCATCAAGAATCTGAGCAAGGGCCAAAAATGATGTTTAAATGATTGTTTCTGGTATGCTGTAGGTAAAACCTGCCATGAGTGGCTCAAGGAAGGACAACTGAGAAAGTGACTATATGGTATTGATTGACCAAGGTTTACTGATTTGCTTTTGATTGTGGGGTCTCTATCTTATGAACCCAATAAGGGTTTCTTGCTGTCTGTCACTCCTAGTAGTATTTATCCTCCTTTTGTTATCCTCTTGTTTATCCTATAGGAATCTTTTAGAAGAAAGTGGGAAATACTGCAAAAGAGTCTTTCTCAAAGTAATATTGTGCAAACAAGCAAGATGGCCAACAGTCAGAACAATACTTATTTTACAACATAATGTTGGTTATTTATATGCAAGTGTGTCATTTCAATAGATTAATTTATGATATTGAAGTCTTTGCAGGTCACATAATAAGCTGTAATCTCTTTCAGTGGTGGGAGGTCTTCTTTCTGCTCATCTCCTCTCCAAGAGAGCTGGCCTCGAACTGGAGCCCGGCTGGCCATGTTCTGGTCCTTTACTACGCATGGCAGAAGATGCGGCCCGAAAACTTTTACCAGGTCAGCAGACGCTTCATTTTTTTTTTTTTTTTTTTTTTTTTTTTTTATTTGTTGCTTTTCAGAGCTGCCGGTCTCCTGCATTTTTAGGGTGGGTTTCCCAATGGTGACAATAGTGGACCATGCATTCATAATGTGTACTTAATCGTCTCACAGGAAATAGTGTCAGGGTAAAGGCAAGAATAATGGAAGATGCTTTCTGGTGGTATAATATGAAGGTGCAGGTATATCTAGCATTCATTTCAATGTGCTTTGTCCATTATCACTTCTACAGTCTAGAAGTACCAGCCTGCAGAGTACATTTAAGTGGATGCCTGAGTTGCCATATTTTATATATTAATGTATGTAGAAACCTTCTGTCAGAAGCAATTTTATTTTAACAGTAAAATGAAATTAGAACTGGTATAAAATGTGTGTTTCTCTTTCATGGTTTATGTGTACATTGAAGATAAATTACAGTTTTTAACACTGTTCATATTTAATGATTTGCAGCTTTTAACACACAAACAGGCATGCCTTATGGCACAGTGAACCTTCTTAATGGTGTCAACCCCACAGAGACACCCGTGACTTGTACGGCAGGTATCGGAACTTACATCATTGAATTTGCTACACTGAGCCGCCTAACGGGAGATCCGGTGTTTGAAAAGGTGGCAAGGCAAGCTCTAAAAGGATTGTGGGAAAGTCGTTCTGAGATAGGACTGGTAAGGGAATATTTGTAGACTGATTTAGTCACCTGCCTAATATATCTTTCATGTTTCATAATTTCTGCATTGAGTACTTTTCTGTTTTATTCCTCAAACAGGTAGGAAACCATATAGATGTCATGACATCAAAGTGGGTGGCCCAGGATGCTGGCATAGGGGCAGGTGTGGATTCCTACTTTGAGTACCTGGTTAAAGGAGCCATACTTCTGCAGGATGAAGAAATTATGTCTATGTTTCTGGGTAAGAACTAAAGATCGTCATGTCACCAGACCCAGACCAATAAGCTTAAAGTAACTAGATCAACAGGGGAATTTCTGGAAAACCATTAGTGATGTCTTTCGGTAGCAACACAAATGGGGTCTCTTCCTCCCTCCTGTTGTTCATGGGTTCAATTTGGACAAAACCTTAAAACTCAGAAGAGGATTAGTGACCACCTATTAAGGCTCCCGGGTGCATAGTGACTGGGAGCAGTACCACTAGTCTGAACTAGTGGAACTGCAGAGTACTTATCACTGCGCTCTGATCTGTGGGTTAATTGAACCCAATGCTACTCCCCTACTGCTAATCGGATGAATTGGCATTCGGAACTAAAGATGTGTGGGTGATTTGCCACAATGTTTGACAACCTATACTCTAATCCTGTCGTTCCTAAAAGAAAAAATATCTACCAGCCTGTAAGAAAGTGTCTTGCGCAAATTTCAATTGCCCGTAAGTTATCTTTCTAATTCAGCCATTGCACTCATTGCAGCTATTGTAGTTTTTATGTCTAATATGTTTGCCATTATTCATATACTTTAAAGTACATGTTTGTGTTTGATTTAGAATACAACAAGGCTATCCAGAACTTTACTAAATATGATGACTGGTACGTGTGGGTGCATATGTACAAGGGCACAGTCACCATGCCAATATTCCAGTCTCTGGAGGCATTTTGGCCAGGATTACAGGTAATACTTTTGTTTGCAAATACCCTGCAGTAACAGCCTAGTTACCTAACTGCCTTATTGATTGAATAACCTTTATGAGTCAGAATATACAATATAGCAAGTTAATCCTAAGCATTTTAAACCTGATGTTTTTGTAACACTGGGCATTAAAAGAGTGTGATTTTCTTTGCTGGCCCATTATGGTCTTTAGCACTAAATATGATATACAGAGATAAGCATACTTTATTATATGTTGCAAAGAATGGATACATGCCTTCAGTTGATTGGCATGCCATATTGACAAAAAATTGAAACCAATCTTATATCTGTTGTCTAATGCAAGTGACCATAAACCAACCCTCCAGGTCTTTTGCACGCATATAGAGATATTCTACAAAATTAACCATGAAAAAAACAACCTTGTAAAGATTGGGAATCCCAGATATGACTTCAGTATCAATTGAGGATTAATTACCATTTAATCACAGTTGTTATAGGTTTATTTTTACCTGAGGGTACAAACATTTCCACTAGTTTCCACTATTGTTTCTGAATTGCCCAGAGATTTCTCTTCAATATGGTGTTCTCCCCAGCTCCTTTTAGGAGCTCTGCTGTTTTCGCATGGTGACTGAAAAGTTGGGTCACAATACAGGGGCCCCACCCTCCAAGAGCTTCTTTACACTCAGCTTAAAAAAAAAATCCAGGGGGGAATATCAGGACAATCTCCCATACTCTGCTTGTTGAAAGACATCAGCCCACCAATGGCCAACCTTAGAATATAGGATAAGTAAATAAGGGGCTCTGATATACAGCACAAATCCAAAGGGCACCTGCTTATGCTACATGTGTGGGAAAACTCTTGCCAGGTGCAGCAAAATTGAAGCCAAGAAATTCAATGTAAATTGTAAGAGAAAATAAAACCACAGATACTAAGGGGTCGATTTATAAAGCTACCACCCTCCTACTGCTTCTTCCCATCCAACCTAAATTAAAGTGTAGGGGAAATATTGCAATGGATATTATTGCAATTCACAGATTTCTTCTGTACTTTTCACAGAAACTGAATTCAAGCCTCTCGCCATAGTCAGACATAAATACAAATGCGTAGTGCACTGTAGTGGCAATCAGTCTGTTTGTTTCGTTTTTACTCATACCAGTTAACAGACCTTTAGCATATTCACCCAGCACTTACATAGTGTACAGTTTCATATCATGCTTCAGGGGAAACCTCATATTCACAAAAAGCAGTCTCGCGCACTCTTTGTACCTTCCTGGAATGTCAGCTGGTCGTCCCATCTGCTGTGTGATGACTGAGCTGTACTGCTGAGCTGTATTTGTGTTGTCTTATTCCAGTGGGACAGGGCAAAGAGGTGAGTGAGGGACCTCAGATGTCTGTATTTATATAAAAAATAGCAAACATCAAGCCTCCTATATGCTTTTTTATAATACTTGATGCCCAATATATTTCTTGTTTCACATTACCAAATAGAAAATAAACCACCAAGGAGAATTTCTACTTATCAGTTCCATTTGTTTTCCAGAGTCTGATAGGCGATATTGGAAATGCCATGAAGACATTTCACAACTATTATACTGTATGGAAACAGTTTGGTGGATTACCTGAATTCTATAACATTCCTCAGGGATTTACTGTGGACAAAAGGGAAGGTTACCCCCTTCGGCCAGGTATCCTTTGGTATAACATTAATGTTGTTAAAACGAAAAAAAGGTCATACAGACCTATAACATTTGTGTGTATTTTGCAGAACTGATCGAGAGTGCAATGTATCTGTATAGAGCCACCAAGGACCCTGTACTGCTGGAGTTGGGCAAAGATGCTGTAGAATCTATTGATAGGATAAGCAAAGTTGGTTGCGGATATGCTACTGTAAGTTTCCCCACAGTGATACATGCAACTTCTTCAAAGAATTATTTAGTGTACACATTCCTGGTAACAGAGCGTATGGTCATGACTTATTGTCAGTTATTATTGTGGTGCTGTTTACGTTGGTAGGGAGGCATGAATAACAAGAGTTACTGAAGAGAGTTCTGCTTTAATGTAGAACCATGGCCTTCCATTAAAACGTGCTGCAGCAATTTATTATAACTCAATATGCTCTTAAAGTTTTCTTGTTATCTCCTTGCAAAACACTACAAGTACTAGTTGATCTTGCCAATTTAATCCACAAAATGGATTGCATGATGCATTTCCTATAACAAGGTGACAACTAACCTGAACTCTTACTTGATTCTAAGCACTCTATACACTGATTCTGGATTTGCAGCTCTGAGCTCTGTTGCTGAAACCTTTCCACAGTCACCTGCAGTGTCTGGGAGGAGGAGTGTGTAAAGCACAAGTGAAGAAGGATTACTGGGCAGAGTCCTTCTCCTCCTGTGTCATTTTCTGTATCTGTTTGTCATTTGCAACTCCTATTTAATGTGTAGCGCTGCGTAATACATTGGCGATATATAAATATTGTTTATTATTATTATTAATATTAATTTAAAAAGCTACTGCTTGGTTAATTATAGATTTGTGGAGGAGAAGTAGTCATTTAGGTTGGAAGAAGAGGACACACAGAATAACTGTACTGTTGGTGTTTTAGTGTACATGTGTGCTTTGGTGAATTAATTGCCTTTAATAAATGTATTATATGTTATATTTATTTAGTTTAGAAAAAATGTAACTGCTGAAAAGGCTTTAGTTTAGCTTTTGTTTGATTTCCTTTAATAACGTGTTGTCACTTGGTTAAATGAAGTAGAAAGCTAACAAATTTACTAGATCTAAAGCTCTTGCAGGCTCAGTATAATTATTTTCAACAGGTATTAAAGCTATGGTACAAAAAAATATGTTCATACTAGTGACATGCTGCATTACATATCATTTGTGATTTTTGACAAATGTACCGTCTGATTTTCCTGTAGGTTAAAGATGTCCGAGATCACAAGTTGGACAACCGCATGGAGTCTTTCTTCCTAGCGGAAACCATAAAATACCTCTACCTTCTGTTTGATCCAGATAATTTTATTCACAACGACGGCTCTGAATTTGACCTGGTAGTAACTCCCTACGGGGAATGTGTGGTTGGGGCCGGAGGCTACGTGTTTAACACAGAAGCTCACCCCATAGACCCAGCAGCGCTGCATTGCTGTAAGAGGGACAATAAAGAAAGGTGGGAGATGGAGGACCTGGTAAAGGAATTCTTCTCTGAAAAAAAGAGAACTGAAAAGACCAGAAAAGAAGTCTCCAAAGATCAGAATTATCAGGATATCTATTCTACTAGCTCTCAAAACAGGACAAAAACCAGACGCTCATCTCTGCTCCGCTGCCCCAGCCAACCGTTCACCTCTAAACTGTCAGTCTTAGGACAAGTGTTTCTGGATTAATACTGGATGGGGAGAAGACAAAAGGGTGTTAATATTTTTATTACTCTTATATGTGTACATAAAGATTTTTTTTTTTTTACTTTAGTGGGGATTTATTTTTTTACAACAAAGGTTCGAAGGAACCGAAAATAATAAACATTTCACTGGTATGGTTGATAATGATAGGTGTCTGGCTCTTGGAGCAGATTTCAACCCAATCGCCAAAATTTGGATGGAGCAATCTTTACCTTAGAATATAAACACATTGCAATGTTCCAGGTGGCACCGTGTGAGCTGCCATAGGTGCCTGGCTTACCTGGGTCTTGTTCCCTTTCTGGCTGGCCAACACCATTCTTTTTTTCTTTAATAAACTTTAATCACTAATGTGATCATATCTCATTAGATGCATCTGCTTGAAAATGTTTTACCCCACAATATGGCTTCATTAGATGAATAAAGTTTTATAAAAGGGGGGGGGGGGGGAATTTTTTTTTTTGTTAGTATAGTTTTAAAGACCTTTTCAATCTTTCAAGCTCCCCAATATTTATTATATTATTTGTGATTCTTTCCATGAATGTATTTGTGTGGGGGTCTCTTTTTGGGGTTAAAAAACTTTGTTTCTGTTTACAAGTTGCTCTTTTGGGTTGACACATGCCTGTCCAGTGGAGTCTTTACGTGCCATTGTGCAGTCATGTTTCTGTGTTGTCACCAGGAAACCTCCCCTAAACCATATCATGTAAAATATTAATGTAGTTTAACATGACATTACCATCAACCAAATTCGGTAAAAGCAATGATTTTTTAAAAATGGATTTTGATATCCAGTGCTTCTAAAAACAAAACATCATTCAGCGGGGGTTTAGATCTGCTCTAATAGTTTGAGCCATTGTTCTTGACCTAGAATGCTTTTAGTGTCAGTCGTCATATACATATTTTTTACTGTGAAAATGTAGGATCATCATCAGAGTGAGGGTTTACAAATGCAGACTATGTATTTCTCTATGAATAGGTTTCCTACAAAGGGATTTTCTACATCAGCCGTATAAGGAACCTGTCATAAATGAGCCGTTAATAGAAAAATAAATATTTTAATAATGACATAAACCTATCCTGGGGTCTCTGGTATTTTAAAGTGTTGGGTATAGGTCTTGTGACTTTATGGTAAGGGCTAAAGAAAAGTTACACATGATGGCAGGGTTTCTCATCCGGGGTTCCTTCAGCAATTTGTATCTCTCAGGTCAGTTGAAGTGACACCAATGATCTTTTTGGCTATCTGTAAGGGTGGCATTCTTCCCAATGGCCAGCAATGCACGAGGATTTCTTCACACTGACCACCAAACTATACTCATACAGTATATTGTGTAATTATTATATAGTAATCATAGTAGGGGTTCCCTGAAGACTTGAAAGTTACTTGGAGAGTTTCCACATGTTAAAAAACACTGCAATATAGCATTATATTATAAAAAAGGGACATAACAGAATTATTTGGATACTCCGGAATATGGAGTTGGACAATCAACCACTGAAGTGTACACCACAGACTTTGTGAATCAGGCTTGTTGATATTCCTCCATGGCAGATTGATGTGCACCAGCCATCTTTCACGATCCTTTCCAATGACAAAAGACTGAAAGATGCATGAATGAGCGCTGTACATCTATGGAGAACGATGGAGCGGCACACTGCTGTGCTCTCTCCCCTTTACTCGTATTGAAGTCGTTTGTTTCTCATCTGATACCAGCTCTGAGGGAATTATTAGATGAGAATCATCTGACATGTGTACGTAGCCTAAGGCTGTGTGTTTCCACTACTCCAGTAATTTTAAATGAGTGCCCCTCTCCCTTTGTTTTTTTCTGCACCATCTCTGCATTGACCTGCAAGTGCCTATTTTAGTGGTGCTGCAAGGAAAAGGCGCTGGCCATATACTAATCTATGGCTGAAATTAGCACGTTCATTACTGTGCATACAGCCTGGGGATCAGGCAAGCTGCCTGCAGAGAGCAGCAGAAATCTGGGATATGAAGATGGGAAGGTCACAACTGCAAAGCAGAGCTATCACCAAATTATTTAAATATTTTTATTTATATAAAAGCGTGGCAAATCCTTTTACATAATAAAAAGTTGTTTTTTTTTGAAGATCATCGGAGCTGATACAGCTGCTGTATTTTTCAATGGAGAAGAGCTTGCTTGTCCACCACCCTCTCCATAGAACAAAACACGTACATTGAAATGCAACTGCATCCCTCAATGCAGATAATTTCCTACTGATTACATATGGATCTGCAATAATTTACACCTGGATTTCAGCTCACAAAGTAAATGGGGGAAAATCCAACATTTTAGGAATGTCCCAAAACAAAAGATGTTGTTTTATCTTCCAACAGCCGCCAACTTTATATCTAAGAAGGAAATTCTCCACACATTGGAGGAATTTGCTCAAACTTCCTGTTGCATCACTAACCAGGAAGTGAAAGTAAATAACCCCAATTATACACTGACAGTAAAAAAATAACCTTACAGGGCTTAAAAACCTATTACTTTAATATTTATTTTATTACTAATATTATTTATGCACTTTATTATGAAATGATCCATGACTATCTATGAACACTATGCTTACTGCTTTAGCACTACGCTACCCAGAATGCCCCGCGCTCCACTTCCTCCCAGCTCCCGGAGTAATTTCCGGGGTTCTATTTCCCGGCATGCCCCGCAGGGCGCTCCGTTGTTATCGCTCTGGTCCGTGTGGTGGCGCTGTGTCCGCTGGGTTGTCGCTGTTTGTTGGGTGGCGGACGGATCTATGGCCACATCAGGGGCTGCGTTACCGAGGCTCGGCCCGGCGCACCGCCGTGGGGAGAATATAGTGAGGCGGCTCCAGAGAGCTCAAATTACCGGCTGCGGCCTGACCAGGGGAACTCAGGTGAGAGGCCTGTGGGGGAGGGGAGGCCCTATGCTATGTGTAGGCCTGGGGTACATCCCTGGCATTTCCTGTGTACAGCCTCCCCAGGTCACACCACAGGTTTTCTATTGGATTTAGGTCTGGGCTGTCATTGGGCCAACCCAAAACTTCTGGTGAAGCCATTCTAGGATGTATGCTTGGTATCATTGTTATACAGCCGGGTGGTCACTGAAAGGTGCAGGGTGGTGCGCCCAGCGAGGAGGAGCCGGGGAGAACCCTGCGGCTGCCGGATATGTGAGCAGCGCAGTGGTTAGCACTCCGGCCTTTGCCCCGCTGGGTCCCAGGTTCGAATCCCAGCCAGGACTCTATCTGCATGGAGTTTGTATGTTCTCCCCTTGTTGTGTGGGTTTCCCCAAGTACTCCGGTTTCCTTCCACATCCCAAAAACATGGCTAGGTTTATGGGCTTCCCCAAAATTGTCCCTACACTCTAATAATGACATAGGACTATGGTAGGGACATTAGATTGTGAGCTCCTTTGAGGGACAGCTAGTGACTTGACTATAAACGTTGTACAGCGCTGTGCAATATGTTGGCGCTATATACTGTGTAGTAGTTGCTGAGGGGACCAGTGATGCTGTGCAAATCCCTTCCAGGTTCCCAATTAGCCTGGGTGTGGTATCTGATGATCAGATTGGCCATCGTTTAGGTTCTTATAGCTAATTTACCGATCAACGACTGCGATTTTATGTGCAACACCCTTCAAAAAACATCCCCTCCATCAGAAGAATGCGTTCCAATGCCTAGGTAATTCTTTTCCTTGATGGGTGCAATTGTTTTGACTGGAGGGAGGCGGTCTGTGTGCATCTCTTTCATTAATAATAATAATAATACGCCCTATTTTTGAAGCGCCAACATATTATGTAGCGCTGTACAAAGTCCATAGTCATGTCACTAGCTGTCCCTCAACCCTACCTCAGTCATATGTCATTATTACTGTCTATGTCTATTTTTGGATGAAGCCAATTAACCTAACTGCTTGTTTTTGGAATGTAGAAGGAAACCGGAGGAAACTCACGCAAACAAGGGCAGAACCTGCAAACTCCATGCAGACAGTGTCCTGGCCGTGATTGGAACCTGGGACCCAGCGCTGCAAAGGCCGGAGTGCTAACCTCTGAGCCTTCCTAAGACACAAATATGCATGTTTGCCGTATACTAAAGCAGTGGTCCCAACCTTTTCTGTCCGGCGCACCACTAAATTTACCGGCTCCTGACCGCGCATGTGTGGGGAGCCAGGTGTCACTCTATGGGGAAGAAACTTCCTCTTTATGATGTCATGATGGAATAACCACGCCCACTCTCTCATTGAAGATCTGGACCTGGGATGGGAGAGTGGGCGGGTTGTGTCATTGGAGCCAGGTAATTGTATGGGTGACATGATCTGCGGCTCTGGCCGGTGCATCCCCCCCCGCGGGGTCCTTCTGACCCCCTCTTGGGGTCCTTCTTCTGACCCCCTCTCGGGGTGCACTGGCCATAGCCACAGACCACCAATTGGTGACTGCTGTACTTATTAGTATGTGAGTACATTGATCTATCTGCAATTTGCATTGGGGCTGAGCTTGTGTTGGTAGCTTTAAAGGTGTGTGTATATTCCGCCTATATTCAGGTATACAGAAGAGGTTCTGCTACCATAACCCAATGTTTTATATAAACCTTATGCATCCCTTCTGCTATGTTATCTACCTGCAAATTTAGCACAGTGGCTTATGTTATATTGCTTTTCAATGATGGGGTCCCAGGCTGATTCTCACCCAGAATACTGTCTTTGTATCTTCCTCCCATGGTAAATGTTGGCTCTTTGGCCTTTGTGAGCACCAAGGTACCAGGTTCCGATCTTGGTCAGGCCATTGTCTATATGGAGTTTGTATGTTCTCTCCAAATTTATCTGGGTTTCCTCCAGGTACTACGGTTTCCCCCTACATCCTAAAAACATCCACGTCCCCACAAATTTGTCTATGTATTGTGTAAAGCAGACCTAAACTAAGGCTACGTACACACGTCAGATGATTCTCCTCCAATAATCGTCTCAGGGCTGTTATTGGACAAGAATCTGGCACGTGTACACCGCTCGTCATTCATGGATCCTTCCTGGCCGATCCATGAACAGTCGTAATGAAAGTGAAGGGGAGAGAGCACAGCAGGGTGCCACTCAGTCATTCTCCTCTCCTCTCCATAGAGCAGATCTGCACTCTATGTACAATCCGCGTTCATGCATCTGTCAGTCATTGGAAAGGATCGCAGCCTAAAGTTTTTTTTTTGTTTGTTTTTTTGATGGCGTGGTTTAAAACCCTTTTATTGCCATTGTGATAAAGACAGAATGGGAGCGCAGGGCTTCCTGAGATATCCACGTCACGCATCCCAAGAGGCTTCTGGCTGCTCCGAAATCAGACATGCGCAGAAGAAGCTTTTTCTTTAATGGGGAAAAAATGTCGATCTTACGCATGTGCCATGAGATGAGCACTCTATTTTTCCTCATTTACCGCAGGCTATGTCACCTGATCTGTCACCTGCGCAGTGTGAGATTGGATGACGTAGGCGGAAGAAGAGGAAACAAGATGGATAACTGGATGTGTTTTTTTTTTTTTTAGTTCCGCTTTAACCGTCTTGGAGGTATTCCCAAGTGTGAATTTGGGATAAGAAAAAAAAAATCCTAGGTGCTCCCCTCGATCCAGCGGCGTCCTCAGTTATCCCCGGCTGGCTTCTGCATCACATCCCCGGTGTGATCAATGTAATGTGTAAAACGTCCGTACGCCTGGGAGGTGTGGCTTGGCGGGAAATATAAAAGCTGATTACATTGTAATCTTTAAAACAGGGGTGTCAAACTCTGACCCGAGGGCCTAATTTGTCCCCCAAAGGAATTCTAAATATGAATTGCAGCTTGCCTGCCACGGCATTGAAACCGCGCCACTACTACAATTCCCGGCATTACTTGCGTCCATAGACCAGCGGCCCCGCATTGGACTGTTTTATTGACGCAGGGAATTGTAGTAGCGGTGCTATTTCTCTATTATAAGCTTGTTTCAGATTGAATGTTAAGCAAAACCTCTTTGTTTCCGTATGAAAAGGTTTTATATCTAATGAGTAGGAAAAACTTCCTCAATTTTTTCAATAAACTTCAAGTTTGGCTTGTGACTTTGTCAAAGTTTTTATTTTGGCCCGCAGTGTATTTGAGTTTGACACCACTGTTTTAAAACATTAACCACAGTGATAAAGTTA
>NC_092860.1:12907687-12910419 GCF_032062135.1 Pyxicephalus adspersus | reverse complement strand
TAATATGTTGGCGCTATATAAAACCTTTTTTTTGGTAATGATGATAACATTGCAGTTCTCTTGTATAACATTTTCTGTCTTAAAGAGGGACTAAACTCAAAATTGGCCAAAACAAAAAAAGTATACTTTCCTTCAGTCGTGCAGTCGTGATGACTTTATGAATGGCATTGGTGTCTGTTTTATTGGAACATGTAAAGCCTTCCTACATGACCTCATTCTGCATCCCTTCTACTCACCCAGCTCATCCTTACTTCATGGGTCAATGGGAACATTAGGGTGTTCATTGAGTCAAAATCACTTCTTAGTTAAAGAGGAACTAAACTGAAAACTGCCTAAACAAAAAAAAAATACACTTGCCTTCAATCCTGCAGGGCAGTCCGATCCATCCGGAGGTGTCTTGCATCGGGTCCCACATCGTCCCGGCCTCTTCCAGGTTCTTCTTTCTAGGCGCGAGATCGGGTGACATAGGTTGGGAAAAAAACTTGCCGATCTCACTGCGCATGCGTGAGATCGACAATTGTTTCCTTTTTTTTTTTAGAAAAGGCTTTTTCTGCGCAGAAGGAGCAAGAACCTCCTGCTATGTAAGACGTAGGTATGCCGGGAGGCTTTGTGCTCCAGCTCATTCTTGATCGCATAGGCGATTGAGAATTAGGGGGTGGTGCTGCACACTTTTTTTTTTTTGCAACAAAATTTTTATTTACCATAAAAGAGGGGTAGTCTGAGTTTAGGTATGCTTTAACTTTGTTTGTCCTGGATGTTGTCTGCAGAATCTGGGGTACTTTAAGTTGTGTAGTTTCCATGACTTTCCATACATTCCTGCACAGGCATCCCTCCTGGGGGCCACAATAGAAGCAATTATGTAACATGCTAGTAGCAGCATCTTACAAATGATAAATATCCATATTTACCTGGTGTGAACCCATAAAGAGACGTATGGATCTATTTTTTACCTATTTTTTTATTTGTGTTGTGTTTTTGTTGAAGATTTCTGAGGAGCTGCTGAAGGAGAGAGACAAGCAGGCTAAATGGAACGGTATTCCTCTGCTTCTACACAAATTGTACGAAGGCAGTCACCACAACAGCGACTTTTCCCAGTGTCAGGGCATCCTGAAGGTAAGCATTTCTTTCATCTATTCTGAAACATACAAATTACTTCATTCTAAGATGTAAATTGTTTGTGTCTGATGTTGAACTATAGTCAAAGAGAATCTTTGATATGATTTCAGGAGGTATTACACCCTAATAGTAGGTCCAGACTTGCGGGATGAGTGATACACATACACACAACGCTGGTTCTTAACCAGCCTCTATGTATTTGACAACTGGCGTCAATGAGAAGTACTAGTAACACTCACTGGCACCCCTTTTCATTCCCTATGGAGCTGCCACACGAAGCCGCTGCCATGTAACATCGCAACCACACGTCAAGTGTAAACCAAGCCTAACTCTAGCTAACAAAGAACATTAGAATAAAAAATATTTTATTATTATAGAAATATTAAATATAGTTACCATAATACAACATGTTTATGTGGCGGTATTAGGTGACGTATTAGGACTTAAATCACTATAAATATGCAGGTTTTGCATTTCTGTTATTTAGTATTCAAATTTGTTAAAACCACTGGCGCCAACAAGTCTCCATGCGGTCTGACAATTTGAGCTCTCGGGTAAAGTGTGCTTAAAATTTTAAATACTGTTAAGAGGACTGTAAGGACCCACAGAGGTCTATTAAGGGCACCCAGCATTCACAATATCGCAGTTATATTCGGGACACAGTCATTTTGCTCAGATTCACTTGTCAGAGTTTAGGGGGGGTCGCCTATTATCAGAGTCATCCAAATATAGTAATTACAAAAATATATGTTCTCAGCTCTTTCTATATCCAAGCTGCAGGTGGTGTTTTTATCCCTTTTTATCTTATCAGTTTTTCTTGCTTACCATAAACCTTTCATTCACATAGATCTCATTAGGTGAAGTCTGTATCTTCTCTCAACATATTGTTCACCCACTGGTTGTGCAACTTAGTTTCAGATTCCCTTCTGCATCTATTTAGAAAACATTTTGTTTCACTATGACTTGACTAATCACAAATTTAATCACTAGCTACATCCTGCAAAACAAAAAGATAATTTGTATTTTTTCTGCTTCTTAGGAGATTTCTCCCCTGCTTTCTATGGAAGCGATGGCGATTGTGACCGATGACAAGAAGTCAAACCCTGAATTCCCATACCCCAACACATACACTTTTGACCTCTTTGGAGGAGTTGATGTAAGTTTATTGTTCATTCTGTATAGAACAAGCCTATATACCGGAGGACCCCTGATCATAATGCCTTATGGGTTTTGTTGGTTATCTTATTCTTTAAGCATTATTTTAGAGCTGCAACCCTCCTACCGCTCTTTTTGGATCCACGTTCCTTTGTAGCTTTCTATAAGAATTTGCAGTGTGTCTTTGTGAGTTTGCCTGGTTAGTAAATGACTATTTGTGAGGTCAGGTACTGATGTTTGACATGAAGCCTCATATCACAGCGATGAAACCATATTTGTATTCAGCTGAACTTGTGAACAAGGGACACTGCCATGCTGGGACAATGTTTCATCTGGCTGGAAGTGCGCAACTGTATAACCTGAAGTACCCTTTCCTGGAAATATTTGGATTTGGTTAGTTGATGAGATGTCCACATACCTTTTGGCCAGATAGATATTATTTGCTCAGTTTGTGTGTGTGT
>NC_092860.1:12855834-12905590 GCF_032062135.1 Pyxicephalus adspersus | reverse complement strand
GTACACCTGAAGATCTCACGGCACACTAGTTGCAAACCACTGTACTAATCCATGCTCTATATTCAAGGAGCTTGTCATTTATTATGCAGGTGACCGATATTATTTGAGTTATATATATTTTTTTTTTTTTTTTTTCTCTTCATAGTACAATACTCACATGCCATTCAGAGTTTTAAACAAAGCACAGAATCATGCGGGTCATTTCCTGATCAGGTCTAATGTCTCCGCTTTTAGATTGTAAGCTCTTGGGGGCAGGGTCCTCGCCTCCTCCTGTGTCTCTCTGTATCTGTCTGTCATTTGTAATCCCTATTTAATCTACAGTGCTGCATAATATGTTGGCGATATATTATTATTATTTTTAATAATTATAATAATATAAGGGCCCCATGTAAAACATTGTCTTTGATTCATTGCTACGAATATTACTTTTTTGCAATTGTCTCTACAAGTTCAGTGGCCTATTATGTCCTGGTGCTTGAGATCAGAAAATGAAATGCTTACGGATAGGTTGCACCAGAACGCCAGACATGTGGATTAATATTGTTAATCTGAACATAGATGATGTCTGCAATAGTTTTAGCACATGTGTCCTGCTTTTACCGGAATTAATAATGGACAGATTGTACTAGTGATAATTTCAATGTTCCTATTTTCTTTTGAGGGACTAACAATGAAGATGGCAGAAAAAATATTCAGAGTTCTTGTTTTGTGTTGCAGTGTTTTATTATACAAGTTTGTCATGTTTTGCTGTAAATGTTATTGTAATTGTATAAACACAGTTGGCTCACTTATGTCAAGAGAAGGATTTGTGCTGACTCCAGGAAGTGCGTTGTTTTTATTTTTCAGCAATATTGTATTGATATTTGATATGCAGCTGTAGCTTGTAGCTAATCGAGGTATATCGTTCTAAAATAATGCTTAATAATGGTTGTGCATTATGCATTTTTCCCACCCATTGATATACAAATTGGTGATCCATCAAATACTTGTACCATTCATTTGTTTAATACTCTATTTGTATTGCTAGGAGCCAATACATTTCATCAGTTGATAAAAAAAAAAAAAAAAAAAAAAACTTTTGCCCAAATAATTTTTGATTGACTTTTTGCCTAAATATTGATTGGTAATGATTAATATTAGTGAAGCACTTTTTCCCACACTTTTTTATTTGTATTAGAAAAGGAAAAAATAAAACACAACAAATTTTCCAAACAATTTTTTTCTAATGTATACAATAAAATAAAACAAGATAATTGAAGCACTTTGATCATATCTACAATTTTGTCTAATTGACATTACATAATGTAAATAATCATTACTCTTAAGCTATGTACAGTCATGCAATAATTGTTGTATATCATGTATATTGACTAACGACTGCTCGATGCATGAACGAACGCTGTACATATAGCACCATTCTGCTCTATGGAGAGGAGAGTGGGCAGAATGACAGAGCAACACGCCGCTGCATTCTCTTCCCCCTTCCCTTCTATTAAGATTGTTCGTCATCCGTGGATTCGCCAGGACGGTCATTTGGGTGATGGACGACGGGAGCTGTACACACCAGATTCTCGTCCGATATCAGCCTTGAGCCGATTATCGGACGAGAACCATCGCACCATGTGTACGTAGCCTTAACATTTAACATGTATGCAAGTTATGTATGAGACTTATGGTACAAGAAAATAATGTGGAATTATTACTTACATATATTTTATGTAGTCCTTTACTGCTTTATAGAAAGTTACAGGACAAATCTTTAGTGCAAATTTTGACATTGATGTCTGATTTTCCTGAGATGAAAGGCACAGGCATTGTTGAGTTTATATAATAAGCATTTTGTGGACATTTCAGGTGATTAGCTCACAGGATTCACTTTTTACCTGTATATATGTATCTGACATGAAGTGAAGCTGTATGATTTACACTGTGTTTGTTGTCCCCTTTGGAATCTTGACTAACGCAGTGACTTGTAGGATTTTTCGTGGGTGTGCAGGACAGGAAACATTGGAGGACACGTCATTTGTAATCGGAGATTTATAAATATGTATGACTCACCTGAAATCTTGTTTCTTCTTCTCTGCAGCTTCTGGTAGAGATTCTCATGAGACCAAGCCTCTTTCCTCAGAGGAAGAAACATAAGAGTGAGTGAATGATATCTTCACATCCTATTCTTTATCTAAATGAACTCATTAATGACAAATTTACACAAAACAATTGCAAGCTGAATACAAACAACAAATTAATCTGTTTGCTTGGCTGCTAAATCCTAAGCTGTTTTTTGCCGGTGGCATGTGTAAATTCTGTAAATTTTAAAGTGGAACTAAACCAACCCGAGTGGCGTTCCTTTACAGGGCACTGCCATCTTCCTTCGTCAGTGGGATAAAGAAGAGATCTTATGGCCATCTTTACTTTTCTGGCAGACTTAATGCTGTGAAAGATGCGCAGGATTTTATTTATTTTATGCACACACAAGGGAAGCCAAGCCAGGATTGCCATGTATCCCTGGTTTTCCCATGCATAGCTTAGCTTTGTTGCCAGAAACCCAAAGTGATCAGGTAGGTAAGATATTATTGCAGAAGGGACATCGCCTGTCAAGTTCACAATAATAATGACCGGCTTGATCAAACATTTGTAAAATTAGAACTTTAGTGCTTCTCCACTGTTTTTATTATTATGTTTTTGTTATGGATATTTGATCCTTTCCATAATGCTGTCAATTAAAAATTTTTTTTGTTTTTTTTTAGTTAGCGATGACTTAATCAAGGACTGCCTGAGTATCCTGTACAACACCTGTATATGCGTAAGGACATTTTTTTTGCAGTACCATTTACAGTGTCTTGTTGATCCTTCTTACTTTGTGTGATATTGCAGAATTGTAATGATATATTTAAGTTTAAAGCAAACATTTCATTAAATGAAAATTGGAGAATGTTTGCAAATTTGCTTCCTGCCTCGGTGACACCCTAACAGGGGCAGGAGGTAAAAGTGCATGAAAAGTTTGACCTTATTTTTTTTATAAAATGTGGAAGGGTTAGAACATTTTGTTTCCCTACTGGGAGGATTAAGCCTCACTGTTGTTTAGTGACCATTATGACAAACTCAAAGCAATGGGAAATCCAGATAAGGGAAAATGTTTCCAAAAGTTTTTAGAGACAGGATATTCTTTCTGTTTGAGAGGTATCCATTTACTTTCCCTTGTGTACCTAACACAGGAAGTGAAGCAAAATCCCAGGACAGGACACAGCAGAAATTAAATGGCTTGTCACAGCTGTTTCCAATTCTACCCAAAATTAAAAAAGACAAGTTTGGTTTTATCTACACTTAGAGAATTCTTTTGAAAAGGAACAGATTGCATTATAAATATTTTTTTTTCTTCACGCTATTTAAATTTGCATGTAAAGCCACAAGGGTTAAAGCAATGGTTTTAAAGACCAGTTTCTCACTGTTGTGGGAAATTTCCTTTCTCTTCTTCTGTTCCAGAAATATATATATATAAAAAAAAGTTAGAAAGTTTCCCCAATAAGTGCTGAATTTCCTTCTAGACAGTTATCCCAAACATGTCCCCGTTGGAAGATTTCCCCTTACCTTTTGTTGAGGGCAAGTATAAAATGTTGCAATGTCCTAAACTTTGTTATAACAATAGACACTATAAAAATTTGACAGGAGGTCTAATCTAAAACTAGGGGAAAAAAATTAACTTTTACATACACAATTTTTGTCTCTGTTGCAGAACTTTCCTCATTTGCTTCTTGTTTTTTGGGGACCCGTTTCCCCAATGTGTCATTGGTAGAGGAACAGAAAATAAAGGAAAATTTCTGATAGTACAAACAGTAATAACCTGGCTGATATTTAAATCTGTCCCCATGTCACACAGTGGAAAAATCCCCCCACATTATATAAAGCCTTTTTATGGTTTATTGTTTAATACTTTTTTTTTCTTATAAGATCATGCTGTCTTTATGCTTCTGATTGCTTTTTTTTTTTTAAATACATCTTTTACATGTATGCATCACAAACTGGTCAAAGTGGTGCTCTTGTGAAGCTAAATTTTTTATATTAACAGGTCACAATGTTCCTCATTAGCATTTTCTATTATTAAAACAATCATCTATCTATGAGATGGCCACACCATAAAGGAGGTGTCGGGTGTGTGTTCACATAATCAGGTTGTGTTTTATTTCCTGCTGCACAAAGTCTGCTTGCAGGTATTATCTGCTAGTGCTGAGACAACATTTGTAGACATTGAGTCATGAACAAAAATTACTACTGTGCCCACCAGCATGGTGGAAGTATAATGTTTAGCTTTTTTTCTATGCAACAGTCCTAATTCATTTTATTAAAGACAAAACCATTTTTTTTATTTTATTATGGAGTAGGAGTTGGATCAAAATAGTTTTTTTGCAATCTCCTCATTGAGGAGATTTCCCATTTTCTTTCTGTCCTATAGATGCAACAAGTTAGAATAAATCTCTACAAAGGGAGGAAATCCTCCATTGAACAGTAGTTAATAGAACTTTGGCAAACCATGCGTCATTTTATTGGAGGGATGATAAGTGTTGCAGGGAAAAATTTTAGTTGGGTTAGCCTTTTTTTTTTTTTTTTTACACTTTCTCTTTAAACTTTTTTTTTTTTTATTTTACATACAGACGGAAGGTGTCACCACACGCTTGGCAGAACGTAACGACTTTGTGCTTTTCTTGTTCACATTAATGACAAACAAAAAAACTTTCTTGCAAACGGCAACCCTCATTGAAGACATCCTGGGAGTTAAAAAGGTATATCTATCTAAATTTAGTGTGTGCTGATGGCCTCTAAAATAGGTATAAATCTATGTTAATCAAGATAAATGATCATAAATGTAAATATTCATACTTTGGTGGTTTATTACCGGGATGAATGAGTTACGCTATCTCTGCACAGCCAATCAAGATGGCCAAAGATCACCTGAACGAGAAGGAAGATGGTAACACCTGGCGCTGGAATGCAAACTGGCAGGCTCATGGGAATCAAAGTATCAATAGTATTGTTCGCATATGGATAGAAATGGGCAGTTATTGGCGTTTTGTAGACCAGCATTCAGGCCTGACAACACTTGGATTTCAAATTAGCAAAGGTATTATGCTGTCAGTCCAAACAGGAAGTTAGCAGTGAAGTAGATTTCTGATAGAATCACTGTTTTTCTTTTTTTTTTTTTTTTTTTTTTTTTTTTTTTTATGCTGTTCTAATTTTGTTTTGTCACTTGCAGGAGATGATCCAGCTTGAGGATATTCCCAACCTTGCAAGTCTTGTGTCCAGTTTTGATCAACAGCAGCTTGCAAACTTCTGCCGAATTTTGTCAGTTACCATATCTGAGCTTGACACAGGAAATGATGATAAATACACCCTGCTCGCTAAAGACGCACAGCTGAAGAAGTCTCAGAACCCTTCAAGGGCGGAAACAAATCAAGGTTAGGTTTGTTAGCATCTAGGAATTAGTAGCGGGTTCCCCTTCATGATCTTTGTGCCAAGCACTGTACCTGAACACATTTGTGCACAGTAAAGTTTTGTGAAGTTTGTTTATTTGGAAAACTCTAATGGCTCAGATTTGAAAAAGTGTAATTGACACATTATTATCCATTCCTAATTCAAGTCCTTTAGATATGCAAAATTTAAAATTGGCTGCTTTGCAGCATCTTCACAGTCAAAATACGTTTCAAAATATTTGCAATTTTTGTTCATAAGTGTATTCTCTTTTGTTTGTCTTTTAGCCACACTTCTCAATATCCCAGGCTTCATTGAAAGACTATGCAAGCTAGCCACTCGTAAAGTGTCCGAATCCACAGGCACAGCCACTTTCCTGCAGGAGTTAGAAGAGTGGTACACTTGGTTGGACAACGCTTTAGTGTTAGATGCCTTGATGCGTGTGGCTCATGAGGAGACTGAACAGAGCGGAGCAGGTGATTCCCTTATAAGCCACTGCAGCATGAAAGGGTTTGGGATGTGCTGAATAGGCGCTGCGCGGGACGGCGGGGGTAAAAGCTGTATTTCCCCCCCCCCCCCTTTATTGCAACCTCATGAAACTGATCTCAGTCCCTTCCCCTTGAGACCCCTGCTATTGGAGGAAGATAACAAAGGGAGGAGACAGATGGAAACATTAGTCACTTGCTGCTTCTGCACTGTCCAAGTTGGTAATAGTGGTGATATACCATTGTATTAACTGTAACAGAGAAGGGGGGAAAGAACTTAAAAGAACCTATCCTTATACTTAAAAATACTGAAGTAGTAGTTGTTTGTCTAATAACATCTAAGAAACCTTTACAGGTGTTAAAATTTTCAGAGTGAACTTTTAGTGTATTGCTTCCACCTCTCTGACCCTGTGTAGTTTGCAGATGTTTACATGTGATTGGGGAAATCCATTGTCTCTCCAACTTCACTGTGGCATGAAGGCAAACAGTTCTCTTAATGCAATGTTAATGCAAATCTTTATTTTAACCTTGGGTTCTACTGAGTGTCAGATGCACATTTTTTTCTTCATCAAGTGGTTTACTTCTTTAACATGTTGTTCACCTTTTAGAATCGTCTGATGAAAGCGGCTTGGCCAACCCCACCTCAAGGACTCAGCTGCCACATTCCATGAAGATCATGCATGAAATAATGTACAAAGTAGAAGTTCTCTATGTGCTCTGTGTCTTGCTAATGGGAAGGCAGAGAAATCAGGTTTGTGTACCCTAAATAATTATTTGCCTGTTTGGACTATGTTCTTTTTCTGAACCTTTTCAGTCCCCCCAACAATCTTAATCTTTTTCTGTAACCTTTTATGCCAGGTTCATAAAATGATTGCAGAGTTTAAACTGATCCCAGGACTGAATAATCTGTTTGACAAACTAATATGGAGGAAGCACTCTGCATCCACATTGGTACTTCATGGGCACAACCAGAACTGTGACTGCAGTCCAGTGAGTAAAATAAGTGTTTGTTTTATTTTTATTTATTCACCTTTTGTTCTAAGCACTATATTTCAGGCTTGTAGTATTACATTTTTGTTATATAGTATCCAGTGAGAACGATCTGTGCAACATGTTGGCATCCTGATCATGTGATTTATTTTTTTTTATTAATTTTTGCTCAAATGAAATCAGAGACTGACTTATAGGAAGGGTTGCCGATAGTCCACTTTTGTCTAAACACAGATGCTCCTTTTTATGCAAATTTGTACTTGTTAGGCAAAGTAAAAGGGTCTGCTTTATAAGAGGGGCTATAGGCTGCTATTATTTGAGTTCCCTAAGCTTTTTGAATAGTCTACGACCAGTTCTTCTGGGCAATTTCTGGCCTTAGGCTCTCTCACATAGGGGGATCTAGTACCACCCTGTAAATTTTAATTGGCTTAGCAAATTACAGTTGCAGGGGAGTCAGTCTGGTAAAAAATAAGTATTGAATTCTCATGATTCATTCCCAGTGAACCTGTTGTTTTACTGAATATGTGCAAAGTACAGGCTTGCTTTGAGTAGGGCACACATGACCAGGACCAGATCATTGCCTATGTGAACATCTTCTTGCATTTAGAAGGTACAATTTCTCATTGTGTTGTCTCTATTCACAAAAGGCAAGGTTTTGGGTAAAAAAAAAATCCATGGTAAACAAGGTAACAAACGACCCTTCTTCATCTTCAACACAGAATATTTATCATGCAGATTAGGATGACAAATAATACATTTCAAGGGATATGATTTACCTCCTTGTTTAAGGTTAAGAGTAGTGATATAGTGGTAATTTGTAAAGCAGTGAATGTGACATTCACAGTCACATTCCCTGGTGTGAAATCTTCCAGGTTCAGGGGTTTCAATAGCAGTAATTGATTCACCAACAGGGAATATTTCAATGAATGTCAGATTCACTGCTTTATAAATGGACCCCTTAGTGTGCTCAAGTTTGATTTCTATCCTTGTTCCTACTAAAAAATAAGTTTTAAACATATTTTTTTTTTCTGTTTCCTTGACAGGATATTTCGCTGAAGATACAGTTTTTAAGATTGCTCCAGAGCTTTAGTGACCATCACGAGTAAGTCATAAGAAAAAAAACAAAAACATTTTTTCTAACTAGCAGTAAAATTTCTAAGTTGTAAACTTGTTTCCTGCTAGCGCCTGATATTGATTGCCATTTACTATTTTCTGTGTTTCCTATTTAGTTGGCTTCAGCAAAGCTATATATAGTAATAAATAGCTGCAACCAATGTATACTACAAAGTGCAAGTCACGGAATTACTTGGTGTTGTGTCTGCACATCTGAAAAAAACTTTCCTAATTGTGTGTACTCTTGATTTTAGGAATAAGTATTTACTTCTGAACAGCCAAGAATTGAATGAACTTAGTGCAATCTCTTTGAAAGCCAATATCCCAGAAGTGGAGGCTGTGTTGAATACAGACAGGTAAGCACTGCTGATCTTAGGACCCTATATCAAACATCACTATCTGCAAAAGGAATAGTATTACCCTATAGCAAGGTGGGGGGATTAATGCTGCCACTAGGTGAAAAGAGGGGATTACAGGCATTACATTTTACCTATAGCAATCAGTCAATCATTGTTTTCATTTCTATGTTCATCATCATGCTGAATAATGTACTGAAGGTGAATATGCTTTCTTCCAATGCTCCATAGTGGGCAAGTGGGAAGTAAAATGAAAAGTCTGCTTATGTAGCCTCCCCCTGCTTTTAAGGCGCTACATTACAAAATTTGCACTAAGTCTGAGGGGTAACATTAGTGGGTCATCTTGCTGGATCCTAAGGCATTTGAGGATACCAAATCCCGATTAGATTATTGCAGCCAAAGGTGGTTTGGGTGTTTTATCCTTAAGTAGGCTATTCATGTTTGTCATGTTTGTTTTGGCTGGGGTTTAAATGATACGCCCGGTTTCATTGGATTTTCCAATGTCTAATCACCTTTACTTTTCTGCTTGCTTTGTGTTTCAGAAGTTTGGTGTGTGACGGCAAAAAGGGCCTATTAACCAGATTGCTGCAAGTCATGAAAAAGGAGCCAGCAGAGTCTTCCTTTAGGTGTGTTCAACATATTGCATTTAGGAGGGGAAGAACTTAAGGCAGCTAGATACTGCCAGTGGTAGCTTTCAGTGACCTACTGGAAATGCTGAGATGCTATTTTTCTACAGATATAATTATGCTTTAGATTTAATGTAATTGTTAAGCATCAGCTTTAAATTTTGTTAATTGTCATTGCATTTTTATAATGCTGACCTGTGTCTAGGTTCTGGCAAGCGCGGGCTGTGGAAAGCTTTCTTCGTGGAGTAACGTCCTATGCAGACCAGATGTTTCTGCTGAAGAGAGGACTGTTAGAGGTGAGGTCTAATGGTTGTTGCGTTCATATTGAAAAGAATGAGGTGTTTATATTCGTTGGCCAATGTTATGCAGCCGCCATTTTGGTTCATGCGATTTGGCAATAGGCAATTACAAAGGCTGATTATAGATGGCTTCCAATTGTGTTGTCACCACAATTGAAAGCCGCAGCACAGCAGGTTCAAAAGGCTCTGCCTCCGGTCCACAGCTAATATGGGACCTTGCTTCAGCCTGATTAGTCATGTGTGCATGCTGCAATGTGTTATTTTTAGAACCAGGAAGCAAAAACAAAACACCCCTTGCACATTTGTTGGTTTGATAAGGGGACGAACTTGGCATCACTTGGGGACACTCTGCCCCAAAATAGGAATAGAATTGTTTATTATGTGTAAACAGCAAAATTCCAAAGGGCTGCTGAAGGCATAATATTTTTCACGTCCACAAGTAGCCCATGAAAATGTGGCTATATTACTGGCAATGTACTGTGTCTGGGCAAGAAGCAGCAAGTTTACTTATTCCGATGAAAATCATCTATATTGTGTTGTGAAATAAAATTGGCCTGATGTAAAAACAACAATTAAAGAAGGAAAAAAAACACAAGAGTTTGTTTTTGCAACAGAAAAAAGTAAAAGGCAAAATAAAGTTAAAAAGCAGGGTAACAAGTTATGGCAATGGGAAGAACTGCCCAGTGGCTGTGATAACCATGCACAAGACAGGGACACCCAGGAGCAGTCTGATCAAGTTTGTCCTGCACTTTCATCCAGCAAGGCACTAGACAAATGTAGCATATGTGCAATGGGGCTTCATACAGCAAGCTCATACCATAAAATGAAGTGTTTGCTCATCCAAACAACTAACTAAACTTTTGTCAGTTTTCCCTAAAACACATGTACTACTTAATGTTAAAACTGAGATTAACAGGGTCTAACTAACAGATAAATGTGGACATAGGACTGGAGGCTTTATCTTACCAAAAACTTAAATGAAACCTACACTGAGAGACCATGTAAGCTGCCTTTGCTGACTTGGTTCTAAAAATACAGATTGCCTGGTAGGTATTCTAAACCTCTTCCTTTAACACTTAGTTAAGTCATTGACCCAAAATGAGTATGAAACTCAGGTCTTCAGCCAATTTTAGTACCACAGTTAGCTGTGTGCATGTTTTGAGTGTTTGTGACTAAAATATTTGCATTCAGGCAGTTGACGTTCTAAGGTTTTGCAGTGGCAGCTTTCATAATGTGTGTCTACTTTAACATCTGAAAAAACAAAGTTTTTCTCCAAAAGTAGGTAGGTGAGAAACTGAAGTGACACGTGTACGCTATCCACAATCGTTAGTGCCTCCAAGAGGCCACGGCCAAGACTTTTCTCTTTATTCATATGTATAGGCAATTTTATTGCATTGACAAAGCAGTTTGTGATTCTAATCCAGAGCACCTGTTGTTGCAGCATATCCTTTACTGTATTGTGGATAGTGAGTGCAAATCGAGGGATGTCCTTCAGAGCTACTTTGATTTGCTGGGTGAGCTGATGAAATTCAACATTGATGCCTTCAAGAAATTTAACAAATACATCACTACAGAAGAGAAGGTAGAGACTGTTTGCCCTATCTACTGTTTACAAAAAAAGTATTTCTATTTTTCCTTAGAATTATTTTCAACCCTAAAGTGTACTCTGATTATTTAATAATTTTCCATTTCTGTTCATTTGAGGTGCTAAAAACTAACTTTAAGGCTGCATCATTTTGTGCTCCTTGTTTTGCTGTTGGACAGTTTTCTGTAGCATTGTATTCACACACTTTGTTAGTATGGCTCTATTTTGGTGTCAGTATTCTAACTTGGGGTCTCTTGTATCAAGTTGACCAATACTGCTACAAAAATTCATGGAAAGAGAATGAAAACTTATTTTTTTAAATTGTAATACCTGCGCACTGAATTATGGCACAGATAGAAAATAAACTAAAGAACAACATGGGCTTTTAATGTTTGTTTGTCTATTGACCACTTATGTTCCCAGGGAACAATTGCTTGCTGTCTAGAGGCTGTATTGTTCACTGTTAGTGACTGATTGCTCAGTGAAGCTGAGATAGACCACATAAAGTTATTGGGTTTGTTTTTATTTTCTAGTTCCAGGTTTTCCTGAATCAGATAAACAGCTCCTTGGTGGATTCAAACATGCTGGTGAGATGCATAGCACTGTCCCTTGAACGGTTTGAGAACCAGTCAAATGATATCAAAGGTGAGTGATTCAATGTCTGGGCTACATAGTAACAAGTAAGCTATAATTAATTTACATAAAGGTGCAGTTATCCAGTCTAGATTTCCAGACTCTGCACTGCTGAACTTAATGCTTTGTAGTAAGTTTATTTTCTTTCCCTTTAACAGTTGCAGAAGTTTTATCTGGGTGTCGATTGCTGTCCTATATGACTCAGGGGTCTGTCCAAATGTCTTTGCTCTTCCGACTTATTAATATCATTCATGTGCAGACCTTGACGCAGGTGAGATACTAATGCCTCAGGCTTAGATATGCCTATATATCTCTTCATACGTTAGAGGATTAAAATGAATTTTCCTGAGTTTTAAAAATTTCAAGTTTCTTCTCAAGAAGCGGTAAAAGATACCCACTATTGCTTTTCTTTAATAAAGCCTCATATGTGCACCTTCATGGCTTAGTTATATTTTGTTACTGATGTCGGATTCCCTGACTTGATGGCTGAGCTTCACCAGATTCTACTTTCTTGTGTAGTGAGAGAGTATTGATGCTTTTTTCATTTAGCAATAAAAGTTACTTGGCAAGACTTGGCCATAAACCATAATAAAATTAAGTTATATCTAAGAGGAGCACTACAAAAGCTTTTCTTTGTATTAAATGTAATGTAATAGGAGTCATGTAGTTTCTGCTGTTTCAGCAATTTCAGGTTCACTTTGAATGGCAATGTAGCACAATAGGTTTGATTCAAGTGCTTTACCACAACATTAGGAATCTTTAGTTAGGCTATGTGACTCCAAATCTCATTGGACATAAATTGTACTTTCCACCCTCCCCAACAAATGCAGTCCCATTGCCTGTTACCTGTTTTTGTTTATGCAGCAAAAACATACCTATAATTGCTAGCAAATCCGGTTTTATTTTTTTAACACGCCACTGCTGCTCACCCCATCCAGCATTGCCATATTTGTTTCCTGCATGGCCATATTTGTTTCCTTCATTATTGGTAGCTGGTCTTCTATTACTTATTCATTCAGTTAGCCACCTCATAAGTAAGTAAATAAAAGTAATTACTTCTCATAAAGAAGGTATGCTGGCAAGGGTTACTTTTCGCCTGAATTTTTTAAGGGTGCCATGTCCTTCCGCTAAGTAAAGTATTCTGGTTTTATAGAGTGACTGACATATTAAACATTGCATTTATACAGAGAAAGTTTCTAATGGGAAAAAAAAATTGTTTTTTTTTTTGGCAGTACAGTGGAGTTCATTAGTTGATAGGCCAATACATTTAAAAGTTGGAGCAAGAGTCAAAGCTTACAAAGTTCACCTGTCACTTCAATATCATGATAGTACATGTCCCATATAAAACACTGGCATTAATAATAATAATATTTTTGACATTAATGTTTTTTTTACTATCTAGCTAATGTTATCTGTCTCTACATCCGCCAAAGAAGCCAAAAGGCGAAACGCGTTTGTAATTTGATCCTTAATGCTGGCTGGTTGGAATATTTAAGGTAGAATCAGGCCCTGGACAAGGTAGCAGCATCTACAACTGTCAACAAAGGGTATCCTCTCAAAGTGACAGACAAGGTGCACTGTTTTTTTTTTTTGGTTTTTGCTGGAGCATGAAGGTTGTAGCTGAGCCCCTGCACATCCATTGGGCCCTAGGCGCCTGTCTAGGTTGCCCCCTAGATAATCTGGCTCGGCCCCTTCTGTTTTTAACCTCAATTTGATGTCTCCAGACAACTTTATGAAAAAAAAACATTTTGCATTACGCACGCTTTGGTGGATGTTTTTAAATTGAACATACCATTCTCAGTTTGCAGCCTGGCTCTGTGCAGGGAAATGTCGCCCAACTGTCGCTGCAGTTCATCCACTTTACTTTTGGCTTCACTTAGCTGATCTTCATAAGTCCGACACAACTTCTCAGCAGTGCCCTTTGACACAAAATACATTGGTTACTTTTATTATTCCAGGCCAAACATCACTCATCCTTTTTGTTGAATGGCACAGAATGGAATAACTTACCTTATTTTTGAGTAGTTGCTCAATATTTGAAGAAAAGTCGTCCAGCTCCATCCTCATCTCGCTCTTTTCCTTCTCTAGCTTTTGTTTCACCCTCTGCAGGCTGTCGATCTGCTCACCCAGCTCAGCCACAGTATCGGCATGTTTCTTCCTCAGGCCTGCGGCGGTGGCTTCGTGGTGTAGGGTGGCTTCCTCCAGATCTCTTCGCAGCTTCAGGAATTCAGCTTCTCGCTTCTTGTTCATCTCAATCTGTACTGAGGTGGCCCCACCAGCTTCCTCCAGCCGTTCGCTCAGCTCTTCAAGCTCTTTGGCCACCTCGGCCCTCTGTTTCTCCACCTTCGCTCGGGTGGCTCTTTCTGCTTCCAGTTCCTCTTCCAGCTCCTCAATGCGGGCCTAAAGGGGCAGAATAAAAAGTTCATTAGGTGACTACTGGAAGAAATGCAATTATGCATTGAACAGGGTGGTAGATACTATTGGCCGGACTTATGAGTTTGTATGGTTGTGTTACGGTAGGCATAAATCATTAGATAAAGGAATTAATTGGAGAATATCATTCATATTATGACCTTGCACCACCAAATATCAAACAGATTTCAGAAAAAAAGTTTTTAAAAACCAGCAGAATCCCATCACTGGCATTGGGCTAGACAGTAAGATTGTTTAATGTATTTTCTTAAATTCTTCCAAATGGTTACAAATTTACAAAAATCTGTTATAAATAAAATCTCCTTTAAATCACCTGCAATTCTTTGATTTTCTTCTGTAACTGAGCACACATCATCTGTTCATCTTCAATCCTGGAGTTTAGCTGACTTATCTCGAAATCTTTCCTGTTGGACAAGAAAAGAAGCAAACCCGACCAAATTAATTCTTCATAGGCTAAGACTATAAAGACTGCATGGTTACATAACATACTAATTTTCTTTTTTTTCCAAATGTTCAGTTTTGTACCTAATCTTCACTTTTACAATTTATTATTATTATTATAATAGACCATGCCAGTATGTGATTGAACTAAGTAAATGCTTACATTTCCATGTGTTAAAATTTGATTTTTGACGATTATTTCTGGCTGCTGCAGGCATTCAGTGCTTCTGGGTGTGCTGAATACTTGGGCAAATGTTCATTGTAATTTGGTCATTTAGGTATTTTTTTTTGCTATAGATTAGATAATGATGACATGATGGTTCTATCTTTAATTACTCCTGATGATGTGGAATTATTTTGCAAAACGCATTCCACATTGCTTACTCCAAGGACTGAACTTATGTTTGAAAGGTCATTCCTGTCTCTTGTCCAATGGATGGAAATTAATTTATATGTTTTATTAATAAAGTAATGTAGTAAATTAATTGTGAATGAGTTGATCATTTTTTACATGTGTTGATGTAGTGCAAATGCCCCACACCTTTTCTTTTTTTACATTTTTTATATACATGTACATAAAATTTTTTATATAGCCCACATCCAAATCTCTTCACTCCTGCTCCAGCATTGTAGCAGGTATTTGACAAACCTGGATGTAGCCAGAGATGACAATAATTTATAGTGAAGGCTAACTACCCTTTACACTTATTTATTAATATAAGTCAGCTGTAGTAGAACATTCAATGGGTGAAATAAAAATTGGATAGTAATGGTGGTGGCAGTTGAATAAGGGACTATTGGGTACAAAGGTCTGTTATATATATTGTATTTCACAAGTGAAAATATTGCTACTCACTTCTTCAGTTTCTCCTCCAGTTGCTGCTTATCATTCTCCAGGTCCATCACAGATTCCTGGGTGAGCTTCAGATCTCCCTCCAGCTTTCTCTTTGCACGCTCTAGATCCATGCGCAGTTTCTTCTCCTGTTCTAGAGATCCTTCCAGCTGCAAGCATTAACAAAAAAAATTTGGGAGCTTATTAATATTTTTTTCTTGATGTCTAATACCACAAATATTGTAATGTGGTATTGAAATAACTTACATCATCTACTTGTTGCTCCAGTTTGGCTTTAGCCTTGGTGAGAGTGTTGACTTTGTCTTCTTCTCCCTGCAAGTCATCCAGAGCTTGTTGGTGGGCTTCCTGCAAAGCTTTCTTTTCCTTGGTTAACCTGGCAATGATCTCATCCAATGCTGCCATCTCCTCAACAAGGTTCTTCACCTGGGGGGAAAAAAACAACAAAGTCAGGAGAAAAAACAAATTATTCTAAAGCTTGGGTCTCCAAAACCTGTGCAGGATTCTTGCTCATTGCTAAAGGTAATTAAATCGTAATCTACAGTAAATATTGCAATCATGAGAAAGTGAAGTTAATGCTTGCCTTGTTTTCTGTGGCATGTTTCTCCTTCTCTACTTTGGCCAGTGTAATTTCCAAGTCATCAATGTCTTTCTTCAATTCAGCACACTCATCTTCTAGTTTTCGCTTCTTGGAAGTCAAGTCTGAGTTCATTTCTTCCTCATCTTCCACTCTTTCGGTCAACTCTTTCACTTTGGCCTCCAGTTGGATCTTGGTCTTGATCAGTAGGTCACACCGCTCCTCTGAATCTGCAAGATTATCTTGCTCCTGCAGACAATCAAGTGAAATACAAAAAGTCAGGTCAAGCATAGTGCATGCTGGAGAAATAAGCTACCGGACAGCTTTGTATATTTATATATATATATATATATATATATATATATATATGTATGTATGGTATACTATACATTATTAATTAAAAAATAGCATTAGGAGCTGAAACATGAAAAAACTCCCAGGTAGGCAGAGAAAAATAGGTAATTATGATGGGAAGATTTCACTGTTGGAATAACCAAGACAAGTAAGAAGCAAGGGGTGAGTGGGGAAGGGGGTATCCCACCTTCTTGAATGTAACCTAGCACCCATTAACAATTGTGTTTTATAGCTACTGGCTGCAGTGGTTATATATTTTTTTAATTTTTACCAATGTAAAGAACGAGATAACAATGACTTACAGCTTGGAGCTGCAGACCAAGGTCATTCTTCTCTTGGATCAGAGTGACCTGTCTCTCTTCTAGCTCTTTCCTTTTGGCTTCAGACTTCTCCAGAGCCTCTTTCAGCTTCAGGAATTCCTCCTTCATGTTGGCCATCTCCTTTTCAGTCTGGGCTGATTTTAGTAATGGTTTAATCTTGAAGAACAGTTTCATCCATGACCAGTTCTTGACGGCATTGAAGGCTCTTATGTTCCACTGAATGACCAACAATGCATCCCTGAAAATATACAAGGTACAATAGTCAAACATGGCAGATTGTGGCAATAAGCTGGGAGTGGTACAGTTATTTCATTTAACATTTCCATCTGCAGGTTCCCCAGTTTGGAATGTAGGATGTAATGTTGTATGTACCTTCTGGCAATGATCCTATGGTATTCAATCCTCATAAGTCTGCCTCGGCTTCTGGCTTGCAGCATGGTGATGATCTTGGCTAGACGCTCATCTCGCATCTCTTCCAGTTGACCAAGCAGACCAGCTTTAAAGAAGACCTAGGCAAAAATAAAATAAAGTTGCCACATACATTTTCATGTAATTACCAGCAACATGTAAGTACAGAAATCACTGAAACAATGTACGTAAATATAAATGAACCTATTTCAGTGGAACGAATGCTTCGTCAACACGCTAATGAAATTTTGTTAAAACCTTTTTAATTTTTGATTCTCTATGCAATACAGGCAGGTCATGGTTCTTGGGAAAGGCTGGCAGGGTGCTCCACATATCGTCCTGCAAAAAGCATAGCACCCTGGTTCTGTAGTCCTCTCAAAAGCCAAGCCTGCCTGATTTAAGCAGTGGGCTGGCTCCTAAGGGGGAATTTGTAAATATTAAAATGTCCTCAGGGCATTGTCAGTATGGAGCAGTGGGCATTCCTAGGCAGAATGCATTTGTATGCTTTAGGTAATGTCACATGTGATGCTAAGATTCAATGATGAAAAGAACTGAAATCAAATGGGCAGTGAAATCAAAGTTAGCAATTTCTGTATTAAATAGAAACCTCCATAATTGTGCAGGAACCAATGATAAAGTCAGTGTGTTTTTCCATCAGTAGACAGGAGCGACTTTCCTAAAAATGTCTTTTTCAAAATAAAACTATAAGTAGAAAAAAGTACCTTTGTGTGACCAAACTTGTACTGGGAGTGATCGATGTCCAGTGAACTCAGTAATTTTTCAGTGGCTTTTCTGCTGTCCACAAATTTGTCATCTGGGATGGCATTGGGGTTGAGGATGCGATATCTGTGTACAAAGTGGACAATATAAATTGCAACTTCACAAATCATTATGTAGAAATGTTTTATTTTTTTAGTGTTTTGGGGATAGAGAATTGAACTAAAGGCTACCTTTTTATTACAAACCAGCTGTTTTATATATACAGCTGGGACTGTTACATGAGGGATCCAATGCACTATTCTTTAAGCTGGCTTGAACTGGTGTCCGTACTGGGTTGCTTTTTGCTCTACTTGCTGGAGAGAAATCTGGACTTAGGCCCCTGCAGTGCAATGATCTCCTGCTTTTGCTTCATTCATTCTATAGAGCTGGGGATGCTGCACCTCTCCTGCTACTTCTTGAACATTCTACCACCAGTCACTAGAGTAGCAGTCATTTTAAATGCAATGAGGAAGCAAAACTAAGACGGCTGCCTCCACACACCCATGGAAAGTCAGTAAGAAGTAAAAAGAATCAAATCCGGGGGGCCTGATTAGCCCTGTAGTTATTTTTCTCTTGATCCATCTCACCGTAACCGGGCTGCCTATGTCTTTAGGACACTAAGCCAAGAAACATCCAAATTAAAATGAACCATAAATCAGCTAACATGGCACTTTTTATGAACACATCTTTAATTCACTATTTGTGTCTAATTTATAACAATAAAAACTTGCAAAAGTGTGTCTGGTGCACAGGCTAATTCAAGTTGGAGTTGTGCAGGTAGACCATATATACCAGTTGGGGATTGCTGCAAATGGAAGCTTTTTCCGAAGATGTCAGCTGACTTTGTGTGTACATGCTTGTGTCTATATCCCACAGGTGATGAACTATTAAATGTAGATTCTTATTAAAAAATAATTTTGCATTTAACTTAGTTGGAGAAATTAGGTCAGATACCTAGAAGACATCTATTATCATACTGGCTTTCGCCTATTGCCCTACCTAACTACTGTACATTCAAGTTTTAAATGGCCTTGAACCTGAATGTGAGAAAACATACACAAAAGGGTTTTAACACTACCCAACTTATAACATGCTTGTGCTACATCTGCACTTCCCAAACCGCTGGCAAATCTCTGTTTGCTTTGGAGTGGGGTCAAAACGATGGGACTGACCAGTGTGTCAATGAATGTGTTGTCACTCACCTTTGCTTAAATTCAGCATATAAGAGCCTGTTGGGATATCCCTTACGGCAAATTCTAATACCCTCAAGGACACCATTACACCTTAGCTGGTGAAGGACCATGAATGGATCCATGGCACCTAGAGAAAGCAATAGTCATAGTTATAAAACAAATTAATTACAGCTGCTTTCAGCATAAACATATACCAATTTCATTATTATCCATGTGAATATGTAAATACATACAAGATTCCTCCAATGCAAACCACTTGTGGAAATGTTCAGGTGAGATTATTGGAACATATTGGTACAAAAACAATTAGCTCAAGCCACCTCCTTATTTGTCACAGATTTTTCTCATACTAAAGGATCAGTAGGGTGGCTTAAGATGCAGAAGGGGTTGGAAAAACCTTAATTTTACAGAAAATAATAGATTTAAATATAACCTTGTTTGGTAACTCCCCAGGCAAAAAAATATAAATAAATTTAAAAAAAAGCGGTATCATCAATTAGTTTTTCATCAATATAATACTGATCATCAAAATGACATCCATCCTTAAAAAAAATAAAATGAAATATATATATATATTTTCCCTTTAAATTTTACTTAACCTACTCCATAATAAATGGTCATTTAGCTTGCTTGTATGCACAGATACACGTTTGTTGGGTTACCTGGAGTTTTGCTCTCATTAGGAATGATACATCTGACGAAATGAGGCTGAGTGCACCTCAGATTAGTCATGAGTTTATTAAGATTCTCCTGTAAAAAAACAAGCAATACATAAAAGTAAGTAAGTAAGCAAGTAAGTTCTGGCAGGCTAAACTATACCCAATAATATATTCATAACATATGTACATTCCACATGAGGTGTATTGATCATTCAAGACAAAGTAAACAATGAAAAAAGAGCACTTTGCTGAACCCCTAAAATCTTTGCTTTTTAAGTGGCCTGAGCCAAAAATTCAGTAGCAGCCCAATTTCAGTACACCATTTTTTCCCCATATGTTACTTAATGAAGACATTTGTTTATGGCATTCAACCAAAGGACACAAACAAAATTATCATTCCAATCCTAAACCTACAATTGGTCCATAAGTAAGCAGACAGTCTTTTAAAGAATAACCTAATTTTTTCTATAAAGGGGAAAAAAATCCTTTCTGCTCCTCAAAGGCATTCGGATAATCCCTGAATAAACAATGTCTCGTTATTCCCCAAATATATCAATAGCTAGTTATATTTTGTGAATTTAGAAACACAGACATTTTTAAGCAGTATGACATGGTTAAACCACATTTAGCTCATCCACCCAAAAAAAAGAATATTATAGGAACAAATTGATTAATTGTAGAAATTTGCATTTTTTTTTAGAAATTTGCATATGGTGGAGTTACTGCAAATAGTTTGTCACCCTAATGATTTCTGAAGACTTGATTTGGAATGGCTTTTTGGCGCTTTTATAAGAGTTTGCAATAGTTTTTTTCTAAGCAGTTAGAAGTGTTTCCTGGATGACTCTAAGTAAAAAAAAAAAAGTGAAATAAAATGCACCACTTTGCAACTTCAAGCAAACACTTGCATAAGATTTGCAAACTCCTGAAAAAACCTTTCAGTTATTGCCAGTTACTACTCCTTGTTTGGGCTGTAGTTATATCATAGAGTGGACAGGAAATGAGGGAAAGTGAGTATGAACACAACTAGATAAAAACCTAAAATAAGGTTCTAATTTTTCCCCATCCTTATCCTAAATAATAGGTTGGGGATGTAATGCCTGTGTTTCCCCTAACTTCCAATTATATTCTACTTTTTTTTTCTTCAACCTGTACACAAGATCTATTTAACTGCTATGGGGAACAATGGGTTGTTGTATTGCCCAACATCTGCTTGCATTATTAGACAAATCACCTGGCTCAATGACCATGGGTAAAAGTTTGTAGCAGCTGTTAGGTAATGACAAATAGACAGCATGCTCCAAAGGACAAGATTCTTACCACATCTTACAGCTTGACCCGGATCTTCCACCTGGTGCGCAGAGAAGAGCGGGAAGCAGTACAGACTTAAAGTGATGTTCAAGAAATGTCTTTAACTAAACATCACTGCAAGTCTTAACGGCTTCACACTCACAGAGAAAATACCATACAGAGGAGACGCTTTAAATGGGGGACAGTATAGAGATTTGGGATAACTCAAGCTGACCACTCGCTTCCAAATCCAAACAAAATTGGAACATCTTGACCTAATCCAAAGAGCACAACTCTTTCCCACCAAAGATGGTTGGGTGGTATAGTTTCCTAAATCACGGGTCTCACAAAGAGAGTTTAGAACTTCTAAAAGGGGGTTTTATTGCTATCTGAAGCCTTGCTAGACATATTTTACCCACATCTTGGTCTTGATGATATTCACTTACAATGTGCCCTTGATCTCAACACACAATGTGACTACACCAGGAGAGCCAGTTCTCTAGCACAGTCCACTCGCACTTTGAATGTCATACCCATTTCTCTTCTAGGAACTTCTAATTTTTTTTGCCGGCTCAGCCTTCCCACCCCTTTCCTCACTTTCTTACTTAACATTTAGGAAGAAGTCAAGGGAGGAAAAAGAAAGAACACTATAGTGTGTTTGAGTAACAGCTCTGAATCATCTGGGGCTATTGACATCACATCCAAGATGGTGGCACCCAGTAGAAGTCTCAGGGCTTTTGGGGGCTTTTACAGGTCAATACATGTATAAAATACATTAAATGCTTATATAATCTTGAAATGATTGGTTTAATACCCTCTTGCACCCTAAGAAAAAACAGTTATCTGGATTACCAAAATAACACTAGTTACAGTAAGCTTAAGCGTTAGACAAATAATATGGCGTCTACCTTGTGAAGTTGAGACACGGTCTGGAATGAAGCCGCCTTCTTGCGTTTTTCCTTCACGCCGGCCTTATGATGCTCATCTACAGAAACAAAACTTGTTGTTATCTTTAAAAAACATTACCAGGAAGTTTATTATTTTGGGAAGAATTTTGCTTCTGTAATGTTAGTTGTCTGCCAGATCAGCCTAACCTCAAGGTACAAGGTGATCAATAATAACAGCATGTGAACTGGACCATGAGGTTTTCCCAAAAGTTCAGAAACAGGTTTTGTCGCTCCCACTAGCCTGTTACTGGACAGCAAAATACTAATGAGCTCATCAATGTCTCTTTATTCTCTTCCCCCATCAACACCTCATCTAGTGGCTTCCTCCTCTAGTCTGCACTCTACTGTACAGAAACAAGAGCGGAAGAGAGACCAAGACAAGAAATTATGTACTACAGAATAATGAGCTGCATTATTTTTGTCTCTTATATCTGCCAGGTGATTGGCTTAAATCTGCATAAGGATGTCACAAAAAGAATCTTTTTCTCCTTAACTTGATTGGTGTTTCTATGCAGGGGGAGTATGGGGGCTGGGGGTCTTTTTATGTTAGAAGGGGTCCAGAATGAGACAGATGAAAAGAGAACAATGGTAGGTGCATTATTTATAGCATACCTGAGTAGGAGCTGATGTATTTTTCATACAGACTGCCCAGTAGTTTGTTGGAGGCTTTCTGGAATACTCCTACCACAGTTTCATTCAGTGGATCCTTATTCTTGTCCAGCCATCCCATGATGTTGTAGGGCACCTGTTCAAACAAATCCCTTGTCAGATTGTTAGGGACGACTAGTTACCATTGGTAGAACTGCCATCAGAAATTCATGGGCCTCATAATAGGTACGTTTCCTGGCTTCCCCCTCCATGTCTAAAAGTTGCAGTATTGCCAAAATCAGGCTGTTTAAATCAGGGACCCTTTAATTCTCCTAGTGGCAGCCCTGACCTTTTGGCTTGAGTTCACTATAAAATAGTCGTTGCCCTAGCTTGAGGTGTTCATATGTATTTCCATCTGAGCTCCAGTTGGAATCTTGAAGTATGAATGCCTAACATAATCCTAACCTCCATGCTGTGTTAGGACCAGTTTTCAGTACATTATATCCTAAAACCACCTCTATATTTATAGCCACATGACCTCCAGGAAGCCCTCATCTTTTGCAAGCCATGGGTGGTGGAAGAAGTGTTTGCCAACTGGCTATGGTCTGCACTTGAGCTGCAGGGACTTCATAAACCGTGGACATTACTGGAGGGATTGCATCAACATGCTGACTGTGATTGGTAACCCACACCACTACATGAAGATGTGACCTCCTGTAGTAGTGCTGAAGACCACATTGGATTAATACATGGCCTAGGTAATACAGGACAGCACGGGACAATGTGGAAATAGGGGAAAGAGTACCATAAGACTTCCCACTATCATATTACTTATTGGCAAAGCCCCAATGCTGCCATCAAAACACACAAAGCATACTCCCGGAGGGAAAGGGAGTCCTTCTTTATCAATAAAGCTGAAAAGAATACTCACCACACCAGCATAATGAACCAGCTCAAAGTGAGGCTCGTATCTGCGTTTCTTGTCTACTTTCGGCTTTTGGAAGTTGGGAGATTTGCCCAAGTGGTTATCATAAAGCTTGGCTTTAAAGGTCATGTCTGATGCCTTAGGGAACATGCACTCTTCTTCCAGGATGGAAAGGATTCCCATTGGCTAGAATAGAGTAAAAATAAGTTAAACCTCATTTTTTGGACTCCTAAAAATATCAATTAATTTGCAAACACATTGAAACTCATCAATGCAACTAGCAAGTCTTTTAATTTTGTTGCCAAAAAACATTACTGAAAAATTATTTTAGTTGTGTTAGCAGAATTCCATCAGTATGCCATATGAAGATATGCCATTGTATGATATAGAGTTGCCAATAAAAGGCCCACCACTAATCAAAGTAAACACCTAACACAAAAAGACGACTTTATGTGTTTGTTGATGACTAAGTTTTTACAATTGTAACCACAATTCTACATTGTAATTTCCCCAAAATGGGCTGCAAGCGTAACACAGGTGAGAAATGAAAAATGAAGTGTAACCCATTGTAGTGTCATTTGCTAACATCCACGGTTGGTAAAATACCATCTGCATAGGAACATCTATATTATTAGTTTGGCTCCCCACTTTGGTGCCTCCTTACCTTCTCAATGAGGTCAATGCAAGCCTGTAAGTCTAGGCCAAAATCAATGAAGACCCATTCAATTCCTTCTTTCTTGTACTCCTCCTGCTCCAGCACGAACATGTGGTGGTTGAAAAACTGTTGCAGTTTCTCATTGGTGAAGTTGATGCAGAGTTGTTCAAAGCTGTTATACTGGAAAACAGAAGACAGAGGGAATTATGGACCCAGCTTAGGTATTGAAGTGAAGCTCTGCTGACTTTCACCATCTGTGAAATCACCATAATGTGCAAGCAAAGCCTGTTTTTCAGTTTTTCTTTCATGCAATGAAATATTCTTTGCAAAGTAAATCTTCATCACATTCACTCGGTTCAGATTTTGGTTTTGTTTATAGCACTGTACTGGAAGAAACATACATAATTCATGCAATTGCATGTAAGGCTAAAATAATCTGTACCTCAAAGATTTCAAAGCCAGCAATGTCCAGCACTCCTATGAAGAACTGTCTGGCCAGCTTGGTATCCAGCGTCTTGTTAATTCGACTAACAAGCCACTTGAACATTCGATCATAAGTAGCTTTTGCTAAAGCGCCGACTGCATATACCACCTGGAAAAAAACAAAAACATTGGCTTACAATGGTAAGGAGGACCGGCCTTTTGATCAACCATGTATATGTGATAAAGGGATACTATATGTGACAGATGGAGAAATGCTACATTCTAAAATGTCATTGGAACTATAACATGATATGATAATACCTGTTCCTAACTTCCCTTGTTTTGGAAACTGTATTTTGTATTCTCTATACAGCCTTTTACCTAAATAGTTTAGAAACATGATACATATATGTGTTGTATTCTTTGCCGTTATCTTCTTGTGGCCCCGATGAAGAGAAACCACTGAGAACGCATTGGCTTTTTTAAAACTTAAAGTGTATCTCTAGACTATCTTTTTTTGTTTTGGATAGAGTTGGAAAGGATTAGAACCAATGTCTCATTTTTATTTCTGTTTGCATCCCCTTTGAAGAAATTTGACTCTTAACTGTTCTGGTGAGCAATGTTATCTAGAAAGAAAGTGAGGGGAAAAGCAAAGTGTATTTATCCTTTGTCTCACTATATATATATATATATATATATATATATATAATAAATAAAGTGCTGCTCTGTGAATTCTTCCAAATGGAGACGCAAACCATAAAAAAATTGTGCAATGGGTTCACCCCTTCTATGGTCTATTCCAAACTACAAAAAACTACTTTTTTTTTGTAAAATTATGTTTCTTTTCTTAGCCAAGGTATGTTCCTGATTGTGTTTCTCTATCAAACGTGGACTTTACCTATTGGTTGTTTATGTGAATCTCTCTTGACTTACCTGCTCCACATTCTGACCTTTGGTCACATACTCGTTCCCAACTTTCACTCTGGGATGGAGCAAACCTTTAATGAGATCGGCTGAGCTGATTCCCATTAGATAGGCTGCCTTGTCAGCACCTGGAAATGGGAATAGGTTATATGTTAGAACATGGCCATAAAATATAAGCTAATGCTGCCCATTTGGTGTACAGTAATATTGCTGTATTCACTCACTTTCAGTGCCATCAGCTTCAGCCTGTTCTTCTCTCTGCTTCTGCTTGAACTTCATGTTTCCAAAATGCATGACGGCACCAACTATTTTATAGCTGCCAGTCCTCTCCTCCATGCTGAAACCAAGGATATCCATGGCATGCTGGAAAAGGCAGAAACACGATAAGCAAGGTGACAAAAGGTAAAGAATATCTAAACCATAACTGGACAATATTTAGTATTCCAAAACCCTGCTTACATTATTTTATTATTAATTGCCCTTTATTGTATCTCATTGCTGCTGATCTCCTGATTTAGCCACTTCCTGTCTACATTCACAGGCTCCAGTGTTAGCTGAACATCATCGTCCTAATCCACCTACCTGACAGTGATACCAGTAGATTTCAACTAAGCAAGCAAACAGCTCATATGAGCTATTAAGGATTAAATAATTATATTTGCAGCAAAAAAAAAATTACATAGAAAAGCTACCTTCAAATATATATTTTTATTGTTCATCTATTTTAGTGGTTGCAGCAGTCAGCCCATTTACTGGAAGGCTTTGTCAATTCTAATGATTCCCAGCTTGTTCAAGGGAGTCAATATTTTACCTTTAAATCAATGGTGGATATAATTTAGGGCCCCTTTAACAAGATTAATTTTAGGTACCCCATTCAGTTACTGTAGATAGATAGATACATAGATAGATAGATAGATAGATAGATAGATAGATAGATAGATAGATACATAGATAGATAGATAGATAGATAGATAGATAGATAGATAGATAGATACATAGATAGATAGATAGATAGATACATAGATAGATAGATAATGGAAAGATAAATAGATAGATATTATGGAAACGGGAAAGAGTACCATAAGACTTCCCAACATCCCACTATTATACTACTTATTGGCAAAGCCCCAAGTTATTAGCACGCAACAAAGGGAGAAAGAGAAAGAAGAGGGGTTTCTCTGGCAATTAATTTGTTAAATTGCCAAAGAAACCCCTCTTCTTCTAGAGGTTTGGAGTTGTCTTTACATATCCAAAAACAAGTATTTTCCAACCTTTTTACTCCTAAGGAACCCTAACAATTTCTAGGTTTTAGGAAACCCCTTACTAAAACATTTAACAAAATTATTGTTAAAGCCCACTAAATTGGTGGCCAGTAAAATCAATGCTCCGTCACAGTGTTGGCTAGAATATCACCTATCATCATCTGGCTCTCCAGGATAGTATTGGCCCCAGAATTATGCTAATCAGCAACAGTTTGAGGAACCCCTAGAATCCTGTGGAAGAAGTGTGGGGTTCCATGGAACCCTAGTTAGGAATGGCTGCCCTAAACACTCCAGCTGTAGGTAAACGATAGATTGGTACATAGTAGACTTGTTTAGATCACATACATCTGTGCCCATGAGCTCCTCCCCATCATCAAGGTTGTCCACAGTCGTTACTCCTTGTGAACAGAAGTGGTAGTCATATGGATTGGTGGACAGCAGAAGCATGTCTGTAATAAAACATTTACAGGGGATTAGAAAACTAATATCTATTTACTTTCAGTGTCACATAACAGATATCTAAATTTCTTTGTCTTCCTTTGGTATATGAAAATAAAGAGGAAGAAAAGATTGGACTTTCTTAGCAAACAAAATTTAATTAAGTTAAGTTTTATTCAACATCATATAAAGCACATTAGTTTATTCATAATACAAGTGAACAACTTAAGTAAGTAAGTACTGACCTAACTCTGATAAAAGAAAGCACAATTGTATTTATGGGCTCTATTTATAAAAATTATCACCTAAGATTCACCCAACTTTTACTCAAAAGTCCTTTTTTTTTTACACTGCATTCAATTAAAGTTGATTTTTTACTGCAGTGTGAAGAATGTATAGATTTTGGGTGAAATTCTCCTAGCACATCAAGGCAAAGTAAATGGTGGAGCAGAAATGTGAACATATCGATCTACCTTTAATTTTACCCCTGATCAGTTAAGTTGAGCTCTGTAAACAAATATAATCAGGTCTAATATGCATTCCATTAAAGAAATATTTACTAAATTTACATTTTAATATCTACAGTCCCCAACCACTGTGGCTTTGGGGATGAAAAATCCATGTGAGCAATTTTCCCCCCTAACAAAATCCAGAAGTGTAAGTGTGTGAAGTGATTGGAATAAATGGATCTGGTCATCCTATGGGCAAGATTAATCCACCTAAAGTTGGTTATGATGTCTGCACGTACAAGCAGTTTTTAGATTCTTACCTTGAAGCTCCGGCTTTTTCCCAGACAAAATTTGATAATAAATATGATAGCTTCTTTCTCCGGGCTGCTGGAAAATTACTCTTGATTTTTCCAGGAGGTCTGGAAGCATAAATAAAAAAAAATACTTGGGATACAAATGTGATATAACAAATAATGCAGCAACAACTGTTTCAGGACTGTATAAAGTTTCAAGCGCTTTAGCAGGCGGCAGTGAGCGGTTCATTCCCCATGAGTAGGGCAATACATGCAGCATCACAATCGTGGACACTGTTCATGGGTATAAGGGAGCAATAACCATACCCTAACCTCGCTGTCCATCTGAGCTAGTCCTTCCTCTTCACTACTTCATCCAAAACTAAAACTTTGGGCCTGTTTATTAAAGCTCTCCAAGGCTGGAGAGTATACACTTTCATTAGTGAAGCTGGGTGATCCAGTAAACCTGGCATGGATCTGGTCCAGGATTAAAAACTTTTGCCAGCAAACAGCAATTGACTTTCCAGGTTTGCTGGATCACCCAGCTTCACTGATGAAAGTGTATCCCCTCCAGCCTTGGAGAGCTTTAATAAATCAGCTCCAATGCATTTACTTAAAATATCCTCTAGGTGAATCTGATATAACTGATATAATAATCTGCTATTAGCTGATATAATATTTTGATGTCTTGTATTGAACTGGAATACCCATTCCTTGAGATCTGATCTCTGATATTATTTGCAATTTATTTAAACTGCAAAAGAACTGGGTCAGTATCTGATCATGTATACAATAAAACCAAATCCAATTTATTGAAAAAAAATTAGGTATCCCAAATATACCTATCAAAAAATCACATAAAAAAGAAAGTGGAAAAAAGCAAATTGTGCCTAAAGCAGCACAGTCAGAAAAACTGAAACTTTCCACTTTCAATGGGGAACCAGTTATTGTGCAACAGAATCCATTTGCTGTAATCACTCAGGGTAAGAATAGCAGTTATAGTAGCAATATGAACTAATGAAATAGCCCGGCAGAGATACTTACAGATGTCGATGTCAGCAGAAGCCAGTTTTCCGGTAGGCCCAAAATGGATTCGAATGAACTTCCCCTATGCGAGAAAATACATTGTGACATGAAAACTTATTACCAACCACCAATATATACTGGAAATACACAATAAAGCAAAAGCGTATACTGTGTCAAATATTTGGAACTTACGAATCGGGAGGAATTATCATTTCTCAAGGTCTTGGCATTGCCAAAGGCTTCCATCGCTGGATTGGCTTCAATGATTTGGTCTTCTAGGGTGCCCTGGATAAGCAATAAATGAATATCACAAATATGTTGCCTAATATTTATTTATATTTACCTGTAGTCATACACCTCGGATGTAGACAATGCATTTGCTAATTACATCCTTCTTCAGTTTGTGGTTTTAAATAATGGTTGTCAGATTGTTCTGATCAAAGTCAATTCCATCTCAGCAAGGAGCTATTTTGGACTTCGAATTACAATTTGGAATTTATGCCAATCCAGCATTACTACCTGCTTGACAATATCTGTCATTGGCATTGTCATCATACTAATTCAATGGCTTTTATAACTTCTGAACAACCAACCCAAATCAGGTATGCAGATCAAAACTTCTGACTTTGCTCGTTGCATGCTTTTCCCAAGTCACACAGTTACATAGTTAGTTGAAAAAAAGACCATTGAGTTCAGTAACAAGGAAAATAAATCAACATACTAGAAAACCTACATACAAGAAACTTATACAAACCTAAACCAACGTACTAGAAACTCATACACACAGTTGATCCAGAGGAAGGCAAAAAACTTTATATGAGGTCAGTGGCCCTGATTTATTAAAGCTCTCCAAGGCTGGAGAGGATACAATTTCAGTAATGAAGCAGACTTGGAATGGATTTTTTCTAATCGCTAGCAAATGTTTTGAATCCTGGACCAGATCCATTCCAGGTTTGCTGGATCACCCAGCACTTCACCAATGAAAATGTATCCTCTCCAGCCTTGGAGAGCTTTAATAAATCAGACTCAATGACTATAAGGAAAATATTTAATGCTTTTTTTTTCTTAACAGCTATTTCTCCTACCTGCAGAAGCAGTTGTCTCCAAAAAAAAAGGGTTTTCTAACCACCTCCCCTTTTTTTTTAAGAGCTTTAACAATTTCTGGCTGGAAACAATGGGGGAAGACAACTCAAGAACTGGGAGGTATGTTCTTGCAGATAAAACTGAGATTCTTTTACAGATGAATAAAACAAATGAGAAGAGAGCAATCTCAAAGGAGTATGACAGACATGCAGTGCAGAATTATAGTTTACTAAATACTAAAGTCTACCAAGGCAACCTCGCCTTGGTCAATCCTCATGCAAATTATACAGGTAGCAAGGTTATTCTTTCTGACACAATCCCCTATTAATTGAATAATTAATATAAACTGGTGTATGTATATAAGTTTTCATTAGACATATTTCACTTACCCCAGTTTTGGTGGCTGGAGCTTGCTGAAAATTGAAAGAAAGTAAAAATAATGAGCTATCACATGACTTTTCATTAGCAGTTATACATGACACCAAACCACATAAAGCTGTCAATGAACAGGTATTTAGGAGCTGCTAAGGTAACATATAGCTTTTATTTATAAGCTGCTAAAACACAGAAGGAACAAAATGAAGGATTGAAAATCAATAAAAATTGTAAAGAAGCAAAAGGGAAATGTTTAAATCATAATTAATAATAGAAAACCAAATACGCTGTATAAAGCAAAGCTAAAGGAGTATCAATGGCACAAAAACACTAAAAAGGTCTAATAATTAAAATGAAACCAAATCAAAGATGGATGAAAAGCTGTTAAATCCAGATGATTGGAGGATGAAGCAGATGGTCTTAAAAGAAAAAAACAGGATAACAAAAAACAAAGCTGATGGAAATACTGGGTATAAGAAAAGCAACATACTGAGAGTATGTAAAATATTTAGTGGCATTTGGAAAAAGAGAAGACTAGTATTGGGACATTAGGGGTAGGTAGGTATATATTTCATATGGCCTCCAAATGTATGACCATAAATTAGTTGTGACAATGCTTATGTGTGGACTTCTTTCTGTGCTTGTGTGAGTTTCCCCCAACATACCAAAAACAAACAGGTAGGTTAATTAACTTTCCCGAAATTGTTCTTAGACTATGGAAGAGAAATTAGATTGTGGGTTTCTGCATGTGACACAACTGTCAGTACAGACAGGTTACTTGGCTTCCCCAAAAACTGTTCTTGGACTATGAAAGGGAAATTAGATTATTCTTCCTCTATAGAACCTTTAGCGGCATAACTACGGACTCTGTAAAACTCAGTAAAACTTTATAACTGAGTTTTATTATGGAATTCTATGGAGTCTGTTTTCAAAGCAATGGATCTGACATTCACTGTAAATTCTCTGGTGTGGAATCTCCAAGGTACATGTATTTCAATGGCAGTAACTGATTCTCCACCAGGGAAAATTTTAGGGAATATCAGATCCACTGCTTTATAAATAGACGCCTATGTATTATTTGTAATCATTTATTATTATTTCTATATTTTTTTGTGTAGAAGCAGAACAAGCTATGCAAAAATCCAAATTTTTTTCCTGCAAACGGCAATGCAGCCTTGTTCTTGCATTGATGCAAAATCCGCTGCTGGTGAGAACAAGCCTTGTGTTATCTTTTCTTAACAAATGTTTGGATTCAGTGATAGGCTTGTTGGTTTGCTTTAACATACACTATGCAATATTTTCAATCATTTAGAGCAAAACTTTGCATTACTTAAAAATCGATTAAAACAATTCAAATTTTGATTGTGTTTTTGTTACATAAACAAGCCGAAGGTTGATCAAAAAAATTAATTAGCAATTTTTTTTCATTACTATTGTTTTGTATCAAAACCACCTTATGTGTTATGATCTATATTTCAATAAGATATAATGGTAAAATTGATCAATTTGAATTCAGATCAAGAAGGTGTACTGAATAGTTGAATTAATTCTCAAGGATTGATTTAAATTATTTGTAACATTGATTGACAATAATATTGAGAGAAAACATAGTGTATTCTTAGAATAAGCATATCATAATAATATTCAACATAAAATGCAAAACAGCAGAAGGTTCTGGTGCTAAGATTATAAATGAACGTCATTCACAATTGTTTAGCCTCCAGGTCCTAGTGAATGTGCATTTCTTGTTTGGTTATTCATTTCATTGTAGTGACCATACTAGGGCCAAGAGGACTATCATATTAAGCTATATTTAAAGCTGAAAGTTCAGGTTACAGTTTGATTAGTAAATCTGGATGCCAGTCAATGTCTGCATACAGCTGCTCACTTTATATGACAGCAGCCTTTCATAAAAAGATTTGTTGAGGCTTGAGTGTTGAAATGTATCTCTAGACAAAACTTTTATCATTTCGGATAAAGTAGGGAATGCAAAACGTCATGTTTTTATTGCTGTCTGATGTCTTAGTGATTGTTATCATCGTCCTATGGGGGGATGTTCAGATAATAGCAGTATAAAGCTACATACACAAGTTTGTTAGTTTGTTCCACCTGAAAGAAAATCCCCAATGGATTATCAAAGAGGAGTGGACTCCTATTTGCCCAGCCTGTGATTACATATTGTGTATCTGTGGGAGGAAGAGAAGAAGAGGCGGGAGGGAAAGCCAGGGCAACCAGAGTTAAATTTAAAAACACAAAATTTTATTGTTCCAACAACATAATTTAAAAGATTAGGAGCTGTGTCTCTATAAATGAATCCTAGGCTAACAGATAACCACTAGTTTCGCAAAAAAAAAAAAATAAAATAGCAATATCGTTTAGTATCATACTAGGTTAGCGATGGCGGTAAGGTATCCCACCCGAAGCGTTTCGCCCGTACTGGGCTACATACACACATTAGATCAGGGGTCGGCAAACTGCGGCCTTTATGCAAGATACGGCCTGGCCGGTAGTTCATTCCGGCCTAACGCCCCCTGGCCGATCCGGCCTAATGCCGTCCGGCAACCCGCAGAGTTCTGGTGCCGCCCCCTTGCAGTTGCTCCCCTATTTACCACAGATGGCGTGGATACTCCCGCCGTCGCAGGAAATAGGGAAGGTTCCCTGAAAGTAAATCCTTCTCCTCTGTATGCATTGCGGAGGAGAAGGATTTCACTTCAGGGGGTGTTCCCTGGTGGTGGGCAGAGTCATTAGGGCAGGTCCGGCCTAGTGTGCTCCCGCCCACCCCATAAATGGCCCTGCATTAGATAAATGTATCTGAGACAAACAATTGGGATTGCCTTGGGTGGAAAAAATTTAAGTGTGCAGTGGGCTCCTGATATTTGTTTAGCAATATGTCAGGTGGATTACTAAATGACAGACCAGGGACACCCATCTGTTTTTGTGGTGGAGGATTCACTTTGTGTACAACACTCATTCATTCTACTATCACTGCACATGGTCACAAAAGATTGTTTCCAGCAACAAAATCTTGGTGTATGTGGCTTCATAGAACCGTTTCAGGTTTCCTTTTCAATTCCTGCTGCTCAGAGAGTGAATGAAATTTCTCCAAAAGTTATAACACAAAAATATAATGCAAAATAAAAAAAACCTAAAAGACATTTTACCTTGAGGAGCCTGGTGGGCAAAGTCACTCCCTGGTGCTGCAAGGTAACCTAGGCAGGAAGCCTACCATAGGGCCCAGCTACAACCTTCATATTACTGCAGCAAACCCATGGGATAGTGCAAATGGCCAATGCTGTGCACCTGCCTGACATTTTTACAAGCCCAGAGGGGGAAGGGGCGTACATGAAGGCATTTAGTGTCAAATAGGGCCATGCCACTAATGACAATTTAAATGAAGAAACTTCTTTGTGCCAATTGCAATCCTTATTAATCGAGCACAACGGCAAAATTCAGTATAAATACTTTAAGGATTGTAAAATGTTTGACATTTCCATTATTTTGAGTAAATTCATTATTTGCCAGTTATTTCATGTCCAACACAAAATTTATAGCGTCTAAACATAGTGTTCAAAAATAACTGGGAGTAAGTTACCACAACCTACCACAGCCCTTTCCAATCCAATAAAATGTATAAACTGGTGGTGGCGGGGGAATTTGATCATTGTTGCCTTTCAAAAGCTGGACTAAGTGCATCCAGCATCACTGTCATGTATGTGCTCCATGTGAGCCAAAATATAGGGATACACCCCAGCGCATAGGTCAAAGCAAGGATGGGGGACTACCACTTGGCAATGGTCAGCGGGCTTTTGCCTTGTGATAATAACATCTGTTTAGATATCAGTTTAAGTCACCCAAGTAATTCTTTGAGAGAATTTATTGACTGGTGCAATCCACCTGCTTCTGAGCCACATTTGAATGGGCTTTGCATGTATATAGACTTTTATGAGAGTTTGTCAAGGCAGGCTCGTAATGATGATGGCAGTTCACCAACATGTTTGTCAAGGTGAAGACATGGACATCCTTCTTTCCTGTGGGCTGTATGTTCTTAGTTTAGCTTAGATTGTAAATCTTACGTTCCTATTTATAATGGAGAGCAAAAGCTCTTCACTGCACCTGTATTTTACACGCTCATAAAATGAAAGCTACATTGTGGGGTCTGTAGTTTCCAATGGAGTGCTCTGTGCATGCCACTCCATGATTGGTGGGAAGCTCTCTTCCTTCCAGATTGTATTTTCCCCATTTATTTATGTTATTGGGGCTTTGCATGCTTTGAAATCACTCTGTAAACTCATTTTTTAAACATTTCCACTGTCCTTATCTCTTCAACAAAGACACTAAATATTCTCTGGTCCAAAAGAAATACTAGCAAAACTACTTAGACTCTTTCAAATAAAATGGGAAGTGTAGATATAAATCACTGACTTGATCAATGGGTTTTTTTTGCAGGTATTGAACAAATATAACAAAACTATTGAATTTACCAGATCAAAAAGAGGAAAATAACAAAGGTTTCCTTCTATGTTCCCGACTTTTTTAACAAGAGGGGAACTCTTGAAATAACTTTCAGGTCTCAGGGAACCCCTAATATAATTATCATATATTAGTATATATATATTAGTATTTATATAATTATCAGTATATTGATGTGGTGGTCAGTGGAAAGAAGGTATCTTACACTGCTGACCATAGGGAAGAATGTCACCCTTACAGATAGCCAAAATGATAATAAACTGACCTGGGAGGTGCAAATTGCTCATTGCTCAAGGGTCCTCTAACAATCTCTGGAGGAATCCTAGTTGAGAAACACTGCTTCATTGGATAACTATACTATAAGTAAAGAACTGTTATCCATTGCCCACTCCTCTTGTACGTATTACATTTGGTACTCCCTATCTGGGACGAGCTATTAGGTAGATGTACTTAAGCTACGTACACACTTCCAATGGTTCTTGCCCGATAATCGGCTCAGGGCTGATATCGGACGAGAATCTGAAGTTGAATCACTGGCGCATCGTTCACGGACGATGAACGACGAACGATCATAATGCAAGTGAAGGGGGGAGCACGCAGCAGGGTGCCACTTCGTCACTTTCCCCCTCCCCTCCGCATAGAGCAGAACGGTGCTGTATGTACAGCATCGTTCATGCATAGTGGAGTGTTTAGTCATTGGAAAGGATTGTGAAAGATCCTTTCCAACTACTATAATTGCAAGTGTGTATGTGGCTTTAGCACCCAGATACACACCATACTTACAATAAACTACTGGACGGTGCACTAATGGACATTGTTGAGTCTACTTTTGGCATTAGACCTCTAAGATAACCAATCGCAGCAAATTATTTTTATTTTTAATAAAAAAAATATTTAAAAATAAAAAAATCAAACATTTTAAATTACCACCAGAACACTATTTGCAAAGAGTTTGCATGTTTCGTGTTTGCATGGGCTTCCCTAGGGCATGCTGGTTTTCCCCATACATCCAGAATCAATCCGTAAACTTAACCGGCTTCCCCAGAAACTGTTCTTGGCACATGTGGATAATAGGCAGCAACAACCAAAGTGCTGATGGCTGCTGGGTACAATATTGAAGTGTGGGATTAATAATAAAATTATATATATATATATATATATACACATATAAAAAATCAATCATAGTTTAGGTTTAACTGTTATATGGCCAAAACATTTTATGGAAAGTACAACATATCATTTCTAGAGCAGAACATTTAGTAGAATAATATTGAATCGGTCATGGTCCACAATCTGTCCCTGATATGAGAGACACAAAAAAATCAACCAAAGTTTTGACTGTATGGCTAGCCACAGCACTCATCATTCCATCTGGGCTGCCATGTTGCGACATGTAGTCCCACAGCAGCTGGAGACATGAACGCTATCAAAGAAGCACAATGTGCCTTAGAATGAGAGCCAGCCTGGGGTAAATACATTAAAGTCATGGATGAGATCATGTTTATGTAGCTGTCGTGCTCCTGACAGGTGCCAAGTCTGCTTGTTCAGATACATGAAGTTCTGCTTTGTTTTTTTCTAAAGATTGAAAAACGTTGAGCAAGCCCATAGAGATCCTTGTTACATTGGTTTATTGAATAATGAGTCTGTTGCTGCAACTGGGGAGCATTCCAGAATGTGAGACGATTTATCTGTCTACGGCGGGGGGACTGTCTGCGTAAAATCCAACTACTTTTCCTTTAGCTCCAAAAACAATTTTTGACTGTGTCGTAGATAGGTCATCATATTACATAGTTTTGTAGAATATTTATTACAGTGGTTACACAGATACATTACAATGTTTGTGGTGGGATCTAGACCATCCAATGAAATTCCAGGATGTATTGTAGCAAAAGGAATAATGTTCTGCTAATACCATATATATGTGAACATTGTCTCAGGTCTATGAATAGTCTTCTACAAGAAGTGGCAGGATAAGGGTAGTCTGCAGGAGAACCCCAGTCCTTTGGCCCCAAAATACGATTGTGCATTCTGATACCTTTTGGTCCATGCTGTCTTAAAACACCAATATGCCATAAAAGTCTTCTGGTGGACCTTCTTTCTCAGTTTATCTGGTTGTTTCTAAGTTCCCAAACTGACTCTGAGTATAAGTACTTATATGAGTAGACATTGTTCCGACTATTCACATCTCCACCAAATGAACTTTTGTCAAGTTGTGATGAAGCTCTTTTCCACACAGCAGTCCAAATTTTATCTTGCATTTTGCTGATTCCTGGGAGCCATTGGCAATATTATTCCATCATCAACCACAAATGTGAAAATTGGCGACCACAAACTTTCCCAAAAGATAAATCGAGCTGGAAATTTGTATGTCTGTGACTACATTGAAAAATTGCTCCGTGTGACATCTAATAGGACACCAGAACAAAAAATGAGGGGGAAAAGGGTCATCAGAAAACCAGACATACACTGCATCAAAAACCTAACTGGGTGAGTAGTAGTGGCAAGGGGTGTGGAGGTGATTAGGGATGGAGGGGGTGTAGGACTGATCTATATTGGTGAACCAAAGGAGGATCCTTCTTTGGACAGCTGCCCGCGGTTCACCAATATACCTCCACGAGAAACTTATCACAGTCCCATACCTTGTTTTCCACAATTACCAGCTACTCATCATCTATGTTTAAGTATACTATGACCCCCACATCTCTAATATAAGGAAACATTTCCTCTATTTCTTGTGGATCATCAAGAATGGATGTACAGGAACATCCATTTTGTTTAAGCTGCTTACCAGATCTTTTTACTATTGGCCTATTATTCAGTAGTTATCAACATTCCATATAAATTCATATTGGACTTCTCCACCATCATTTTGGCATAAATTACGTGCTCCCAACTTTGTTTCCCTAACTGTAGCAATATGTTATATGCTGTGTGCTATGTTGTATGGTCTCTAGGGGTCTCACTACCGAGATACTGGTACAACTGTATTATTACATCTCGTTGGTGGGGGTTGAGAAAGTAGTTTTATACATATGAATAGATTTATGTAATAGCAGTGGGAATGAACACCGAATAAAAATGTCTGCTACTAACTACTGTGTGTGAGCATCTGGAGCAGGACCAACTAAAAGAACACTAACAGACCCCTGAAGAAGCCTTGCGGGGTGAAACGTGTCAGGTGGGAAATAAGTCTGTTTGCTGCTAAAAGAGGACTTGATATTCTTATTAACTACTATTGAACAGCCATTAGTACAGAATACCCATGTTAGCCTAGGGGTTTTAGTTTTTTTAGTTTTTTTAGTTTAGGCTGTTTAGTTTTAGATATATTTAATAAAACTTGGATTTTTATGAAAATAACTTTGCCCCACAAAAGCCTGTTTTTTTCTCTTTCCCTCTTGTAAAGGTTAGCAAGAGAAACAAGGGTTTCTCTACTGCCCATGACTAATACTAATTTTCACTCCATAACAGCATAAGCTTTGGATTTTCAGTAATTTGTACCTTTTACTATGAAATCAAGCATAGACATGGCATTGTGTAAGAAATCTGCATGGAGGCAGCATCCAGTGGGGCTCACTTGGTTAAAATACAACAAAGCTTCCCCTGATAGCGCCATGCCAGAAACCTCCATTAGCCTTGGTCTGTGAGCAATGCTATGAACCAATAACATTGTTACTGTGTATTATCTATAATGATATATTTACATGGAGGCACCTGTATTCCCTTTGTTATATATACAGATACTGCTTCCTGCTTTACATTACTGTACAATGTTTATGCTGTGTTTTATGAAGTGCAAGTCTATGAGTCAGGAAAACAATACACTCCTCACATGGGAGACATCTTATCTCAACAGCCTAAATTATAGTATGAAGGTGCTGCTCAGGTAGGTTTATTCTATGTGGGAAGCTTTTGTATACACGGAGCCTCTACAAGTTTCCATGGTAGATGTAAAAAAGAAGACCCCTCCAAATGTATTTGTCCAGAATTCTTTTATTTGCTGTTAAATAAAAAAAAGCCAATTATTTTTTGTTATTTTTATATCTAATTAAAAAAGGTTTTATTTATCTACTATCTTACCTCAATAGGTAGAGAAATTGCACTTGCTTCCTCTAGTAACAGATGCACAATCCTCTATTGCATATAGATATCCTTCAGGGCAATAACAAAAGTATGAAAGACGTTCTTCCTTTTATATCTTATATTATTATATATATTATTCTTATATAATATATTCTAGTACTGTTTTTGTAATTTTGTACCATGTGTTTGTTCTGTATGCTATCCTTTGTTGATTCAAGTTTATTTTATATATGTAATTTTTAGTTATCCATTTATCTGTTTTTGTAATTTTTTGCTTATGTTTGTTCTTATGTTTTTTGTACCAGAAAAATATGAAAGATCAGCCAAGTAAAAATATGAAAGTCACATGACAAATTACTCTATTACCCTAAACCCCCCCCCATGAGCAGATTATTCCCTCTTCTTCAGGTTTGATAAATGATGCACTTCCACCTCCTTCATCAGATCCTGTCCCTTTCCATCAGATTTTTCAATTTTCAGCATTTCCAGAAGTGATGGATGGTAGTATCTCCAGTTGCAGTATCTTCTGCTCCCAAAGAAAATGGAAGAATCTGTGTTTTGTCCAAATAGGGCAAAAGTGGGTCATCATCCATCTTTTTCCAGCAGGTAGTTGTCCTCCAGATGCAGGGATCTACATTGATGTAATTATATTATGACAGTATGTCCTTGGCCTTTCAGGTTGAGGGTTGCTGGGCATCATTCAACCGCGAATACTAAGGGCATTTTGTGACAAAACAGAAGTCCAGATTAGAAGGTAAGTACTGCATCCTTAGCTGCTCTGTAGTTGTAAAACCTTCTAGGGACTTAATATTGCTTTAAACAATTCTACCCAGAGATAGGTGGTGCATCAATAACAGCATTCATCTTTTCCTTTTAACATGGTTAGACCGAGAAGATGCTTGAGGTTAGCCAGTCTTTTCCTTCAATTAGGAGATCATCTGTGGCATGGTGCAATTTATTAGAAATATTAATGACTGTGAACTGCTGACAGAGATAACCACAATTTACTTCATTCTTATGCCACAAACGTTACCCTCTCTCCAACCCAGAGAGAAGAGCTGATCGCACCACTTTACACGGCTCCTTGCTTCTTCAAAGGCTGGAGAAGAGCCACTTAGTTAATCCTTGCCGCTACTTGGTGACAATGCAGGGAAGATGTAACAGGGGCTCAGTCTGAAGTCTTCCGAGGCGGCCCGTCAGGAGTCAAATCCCTTGCCATCGTCCAGGAATTATTTTGACAAGAGTCAGCACATGTCCGGATTCCACAAGCCAGTGGCAGCATCACTACAAAAGGTTCAGTTGTTGTAGATTAGCATGCGTGGGATACCAGGGGCCAGGCCGATATAGAGGTGCTGCTAATTGTGCAGGCCAGGGCCCAGTTCAAAAATATTCTTCTAATCCACCCGGTTTAGGTCTGTTTTTCTTCCGATTATCCTAAAATAGACTCAGACATGTTAAGGGATATTATTCAGAATAAAGTCTTTTCATCCATCTACACGGTGCATCAAGAAAGCAATGTCTTTAGAAGATCCCTTTAAAACACCCAGAAAGGATAAAAACCAAAACATACAATATTCACATAGAAGAAGAGGAATCTTGGTGGATAAGACCTTTGTGTTAAGGATCAAATAGATCTCCAGAACTAAAATGTTAAATAGTACTGCGTAATATGTTGGGGCTATATCAATCCTGTTTATTAATAATAATAATAATAATAATAATAATAAATAGCAATGTTGAGCTGTTGTTAAAAAGATTGGATGCGTTGCCATGCTTGAAGACCTGCACATGTGCATATTGCAGCCTCCTTAGTCCATATGAGCATAAATGAGTCTGCATGGTTGGAACTGGCATTGGTGTCAATGACCAAGCCAAGCAGAACATAGGAAAGTTACAAATGGTCAGTTCCTGTGACCAGACCTGGGGTTCTGTCTTAAACCAGCTTGCCTTCTGTATGTGGTATATCTGTTCCATCGGCTGTTGACCTTGGCTTGTGTTCTGACTTCAACTTCTGCTTGCTCAATCGGCATTACATTAATATTTTGGATGACTTGTACCGCCTCTCATTGAAGCTCTTCAATCTGCCCTGCTTCCGGGAGGCATGGGGGGCATCATGACTAGCTCCTGGAGGAGCCAGGTCTTCAAAATCCTGCAAGAATGAACTTCAGTCCATTGCAGGTGCTTGTTCATGGGATTTCAAATGTCCTGATTTTTCGGGAGGCACTGGAGATACGTGGCATCAAATCTGACAATAAAGTGCACCTGACACATCCACAACATTAAACGGACAGGTGCCTAGGGATGCAGACACTATAATGTCACTGTACTATCTGTAAAGTATATGTATAGCCCCTAGTTATTGATAGATGGGAAGGGTGACTTTATTATTTGCTATTGAGTCCCATTTGGGAGATTTCCCTTCTGTTTCTGTCCCGTTGGGAAGAAAATGAGGGATATTCCCTTTTAGACTGTTGTCACTAGAACAGGTGCCCCCCTGGAAAATCTCCCCTTGTCTTTTGTTCTGGTGGCAACTTTTGAAATCCTCAATGTTGCAGCTAAGTTTGCACCCCTGGGCCCCTATATTCCAGCATGGGTATACAATAAAAAAAGGGGATCCATGCTAACCATGGATACAACCATGATTGTATTTGTTCCTGCAAACATTTTACACTAAATAAAATGATAAATGATTGCTTCTTCATGTATCAAGCACAATACTAGGTGCTTATAAGCAGACAATAGCATTGTCTCTAGATATGGACAGCACCAGCTGTGCGGCTATTTATAAATCCAAGCATAATCTTCAATTCTCTGTCCTGCTACAAATAGTAGCTGTACAAATCTGTGAAACAAGAAAGTCTTTATAAAGAGAGACGACAAAGCCATCTGACACAACAAAGCCATGATATCATTGTTCTCTTCTGCTGGATTACTGTCATCATTATTCTTAGCAGTGTACAGTAAAGTTAATCAACTTTACATTACTATACTTTATTACCATATTAAGTTTTATCAGCACTTGGAAATATTTCACCATCAGTATAGGAAGGGGTAAGAGCTGTTGGATGCCTTACAAAAGTAGCAGCTCTAGAGCATAGTTATGACCTTGCTTCATTTTGGAGTAGCTAATCCCCCCTCCCCGACTTACCAAAAAGCTCTGTACAGTTGCTAGATTTTCACCATCTGAGTTGAATATTTGTGGTCATCTCGGGTGAAAATGTAGCCCTGGGACAGGTGTCCCACTGAGTCATTTAAAGGTCCATTGTGCCATATCACTAGGAAATTGCAGGCTCCGCATTGGGACACCTCCTGCTTGTCCTTTCCTCTTCATGGAGCAGAAAGCTACATACACACGTCCAATGGTTCTCGCCCGATAATTGGCTCAGGGCTGATATCGGACGAGAATCTGGCATGTGTACAGCGCCTGTCGTCCATCATTCGAACCACCATCCTGCCAGATCCACAGGATGGACGACGAACGATCCTAAAGCAAGGGAAGTGGGAGAGCGCACAGCAGGGTGCGGCTCCATCCTCTCTCCATAGAGCAAAACGGTGTTGTATGTACAGCACTCATTCATGCATCGTGCAGTGCTTAGTTGTTGGAAAGGGTTGTGAAAGATCCTTTCCAACAACAATAATTGGACGTGTGTATGCAGCTGAAGTCTTCTTCTGTACGTTTTCTAACCCACTCTCCTAGGTAATAAAAATCAAGGCAAAACTTGATAAAGTTTATTATTTTGGACAGGGTTATTAAGGTTTGGAGTGCCTGTCAGGGTTTTCTTGCTGTCTTTGGTCCCATTGGGGAGTCACCCCCAAAGAAAGTAGGTCAAGGGGGATCCAAAAATTTAGAGTTGTCCCTAGAACAAGAGATGAGGATAAATCTTAAAATCAATACACCTATTCAGCAGACAAATATCTTGAGAAAGAAATTCACTTAGGAGATTTCCTTCAAGTACCTGTTGTGTCTTTGGGATAGGGACTGAAGGGAAATTCCTCATATGATATAGACATGCACAGGGAGCCGTGTGTCACTCAAAGGGGAAGAAACTTCTCCCAGAGTGACGTCACGATGCCAGAACCTTCCCACTCTCCCATCCATCGCAGGCTCAGTCCGGAGACACAACCTGCCCACTGCCCTGATCCTGCAATGCGTATGGGGAACATGATCCACGGACCACCAAAATTTTCTTGTGGACCCCCACTGGCCCGCGGACCACTGGCTGGCAACCATTGATCTAGAAGACAGCTCTCCCCCATAAATTGAGGATCCCATGCACTTAACTTTAGAAGGGATAAATGTATTGGTAAAAGAGGATTACACTGTTGTACTGGAAGCATCTCTCAGCTGCTTTTAAAATGCCCTAGTGATGGGCAGGCATCATGGGATCTTGAGTGTACAATAAAAGTTTTTGCTTTTTTTTTTGAGAAAGAGATTTAATGACTCTTGTGAAGTCAGAAAGAGATTTTCACCAGCAAGGGGTAACGCTGGCCACATTTAACAATATAAGTTTTACATTTCTCTGTACCAAAACTATCATGAAAACTTAAAAATACTTCAGAGGGTAAACTTAGAAAAGCACCCAACCATAAGTACACATCTGCCAATTATGGGTCAGATTATGCGCCACTATCTCTCTTGGTAATCTAAAGTTGAATAGGAAGAAGAGATGGAGGCCTCCAAAGAATGGGGATATTGGTATTCATCATATGGTGAAATGTTTAGTATATGTGGCAGTATTATTATTATTATTATTAATGAACAGGATTTATATAGCGCCGACATATTACGCAGTGCTGTACATTAAATAGGGGTTGCAAATGACAGACGAATACAAACAGGGACACAGGAGGAGAGGACCCTGCCCCGAAGAGCTTACAATCTAGGAGGTGGGGGAAGTAACACACAATAGGAGGGGAGATATGTAGTGGGGGGAAGTAGTGACGGTTTCAAAAGACAGAAGAAGATGGGTAGGCAAGTGAGATAAACTAGTTTTGAGTGATCTTTTAAATGAGCAAAAAGTGGGAGCAAGACAAATGGGACGAGGACGACCATTCCAGAGAGTTGGGGCGGCTCTTGAAAAGTCTTGGAGCCGTGCGTGTGATGAAGTTAAAAGAGAGGAAGTCATTAGTATGTCATCAGAGGAGCAGAGGGAACAGCTAGGGGAGTATTTCCACTCTTTTATTTTTTTAGTCTAGGTAAAACTTCAAGTCTGGTCTAAATGTACCTCAACATTGCAATTGCAATGTTCCTAGTGGACGGTTCCTATGTAGTCTTCTGAATTTGGAAGTGCAACCAAAGCTTGGGTAGACCTTGACAAATGGATATAAACTGAGAGGGGATTATTACCTTTACCAGAGGTCACTGCAAGATTTTGTGGCAGCTAAAGGTTGAATGAGAATATGGAAGGGGAGCTGTGAACAGCAACATTGTTCTGAAGGTACTAATTGAGGGTGTTATGTAAGTCATCCAGAACATGACATGATGGCTTACCCTTCCCACAGAGGTCCCTGTTATGCTAACACAGGGATGCTGATGACAATGGATCAGATCACATTTCCTCCCTTCATCTTGTTCCAGACAATGACATTTTCTCTGGAGGAGACAAAGGAAATGTTTTAACCTTTACCGCTGGAACAACCTGCCCAAGTGAATTTCATGCCTCATCACATATGCTTCTATTATAGAAGGATGGTTACTGTGTACTTCCAAAGAATTGGAATGGGAAATAGTACGAAACTATGTATTTTTGTTTTCTGTTTATGTCCTAATTTCCCTTAACTTTCTGCCATTGGGACACAACAGAATGTTAAAGCAATTCTCTTAAAAAGTTAGGAAAGGATTTCTTCTTCAAATGGCAGACCTGGTATGCCCATTGGTGGTTTCCTCCTACTTTCAAGTCTCCGAATGTTCCATATTCTTGTGATATCCTAAGCTCACTCTGCTGGTCCCCACTTGGGTAAAAAAAACATGGAGGCTGTAGTTGTGGTTCAACTCAACCACCTAAATGTGGCACCCCTGCAGGTGCTCCTCTCCATTGACATGTATAGCTGTTGTTCTGTAATGGTAGTTCAAGAAGGATCAATGAACGACTTTGGGCCAGCACTGTACACAAGTCAGATTCTCACTGAAGATGAGCACGACCGGTCACATCAGGCAAGAATCATCTGACGTGTGTACATAACCTTGTAGTAGGAGCGATCGGACTTCAATGTGGAACTGTAAGGTGGGTGCAGGTTTCCTTGGTGGCTGTGTTCTCAAAACTTTGATATCTTCAGTCCAGCTTGATAGTGACCAAAAGGAACTTCAAGCAGGTCAGGGGTAGACATATGTGGATGGAGGTGCAAAGTGTCCCACTGGACAATAGCCCCAAACTTTCCTCAGCCAACAGGAGCCACCACAGGGGCCCAAGGTTAGTTCAGTGAGGGGGGGGGAGGGGCAAGTCAGTTCTGCACAGGGGCTCTCTGTTGGCTACTTCCACAACCTAAACAGGTCAATGTCTGCAAATTTTCTGGGTCCTCCATAGTAGGTTGTCATGAATGATACATACCCACATAGAGCCCGGTATGTGCATGATAAGATGTCTGCAGCACTGGAATCCCTGCACCCCCTTTTCTAACTGTCTATCATGCACAGTGCAAATTGCACTTGTAAGAAAAGCATTGTCATTTTATACAATAATACTGAACTTCTATTTTATCTATTTTATTTATTTTAATTTGTTCTTATGCTAATTAAGTCATTTAAATCACAGCAAATGACTGCTTAGAAAATCAGAAGACCTGATATTTTTCTGCTGCACTCCAGTCCCCCAATCCTGGCACTGAACAGTAAAAGAAGTTGGGGGAAGCACGGTGGCTCAGTGGTTAGCACTCTGGCCTTTGCAGTGCTGGGTCCCAGGTTCGTATTTTGGCCAGGACACTATCTGCATGGAGTTTGCAGGTTCTCCCTGTGTTTGTGTGGGTTTCCTTCAGGTGGTGCTCCAGTTTCCTCCCACATTCAAGTAAATGGCTTCCCCCAAAAATTGACCTTAGACTGTATTAAAGACATATGACTATGGTAGGGACATTAAATTGCGAGCACCTTTGAGGGACAGCTAGTGACATGACTATGGACTTTGAACAGCGCTGCATATTATGTTGGCGCTATATAAATACTGTGTAATAATAAAGTGGTGAACTCAGATCTGTCACTTTCTTCTCTCCTCCTATCATCTTGATAGCACAAGAGCACTGCAGCACAACAGATTGGATTCTTGTGCTGCTCTCTTTGCCAATCTGAACATTGTCGTACAAGGAATTGCAAAGTAGTGATACCAAGGACACCCATGTTCAATTAAACTTCTGGGCTATCCCACATGGCAGACGCAGCCAACAGTGGGCACCTGTGCAGAACTGACTTGGGCCCCCTCACTAAATTGATTTGGAAGCTCCGTGAGGGGTCATTGTGGGTGAGGTTGGTACTGGGTCCTTGTGCAGCAGCACACTTTGGACCTCTCTATGTGCACCCCTGGCTTTTGTTACCCAGGTATCCGGCCAGCCTATCATTGGTGGCACACCGGCACATTCAGGAGCTATTACCAGCATGTCTGCCATGAGATCCTCCTTTTTATAACAAGAACCCCCAATCTGAATCTTTCCAGTCTTTATATCGTCCTGTCACCTGTTATCCGTTCTCCCCACCAATCCCCAAATCTCCCTCAATGATGAATTTCCATAGAGCTCATGGGTAACCTATGTAGCTTTGATCTCCTGGGATTATGCTGCCAAAGAACAGCACAGACAAAGTGTTGGCATCTTATCTAGAGCTTTTTTTTCCATGCCAGGGAGGAGGGGGGCTTTAAAATCTGACCTATAACAAGGGGCCTTATCTCTTCTAAAAAGCTTTGGGAATAATTCAAGACTATAGAACAACTGAGGGCTGAGGGCCACATGCCTGACATAGCTGCATTGACATTCTGATGGTAGCCTGGCAAGTGCAAATGCCATGTTTCTTTGTTCTGGACGGTGCAGGTGGCCCACCACCAGTCACAGCGAGAAAGCTGAAACACAGGGAGAGCTATGAAATAAAACAATCCGTAAACATATGTATCACAAAATGATATATGTAACTACTTAAAGGGAACCTGTCATTACAATTAGAAAGCTTATAGTCAAATGACTAATGTAGTACATGAGAGTGCTTATTGCACACAAAAAGGGGAGGAGAATGTGTTCATATAAATATGGTCATAATAAAGCAGCCAAGATAAAAATAAAGAGCCCGATATATAGTAAAAAAAAATGCATGCTCTAATACAGTGATGGACATAGCCAAAAACTGGCCCCTGTGATGAACTCTTTGGACCCCCTGCTGAACTGAATTGGAGACCCTGTTGGTTAAGAAAGGTCCAAGGCGATAGGGCACAAGTTGCCCCTCTAAATATCCGTCCCTGCTGTAATATTCACCTTCAATCTACAGATTCCCCTACAGTACTTTTGTTCTGCTGATAGATATCTTCAGGGTGATGGTCAGCCTCGTCCAACCCAATTTCTGTAAACCCAGGTCATCCTGGACACCCCTCTCCGTCCAAGCCTGTGAATGGACAGTGAGAGGAGAAGTAGCACAGTGATGAGCCTATCATATTTAAATTCCCTACAATAAAAACCCCTAAAGTAAGTGGAGTTCCAAGTTAATTGTCTTTAAGTCAGTAGGACCTCCAGTAATGTCCTGTGTCAGCGCTGATCTCATCAAGGAGTGTAGAATGGCTGTTTGCCCCACCATGGGTTCTGTTCACCCTACATCTCCACACAATACAACAGAACCAATAAATGCAGCCGGGGATTAAATATCAGAGTGGCATTATTGTTATTTTCCTTGCCATGACAAAAACACTGATCTCAGGCTTATAAGGGCATTGTGGGTATTTCATCATTAGAGACGACAGAGAATCCATTGTTCCAATCAGTGGGAGCGTGCAGTTAGATGACTAATGTCCTAGAACAAACCTGTTACCTGCACTGTACTATCACTCAGGACTTTATTTATAAATCAGTGAATCTGACATTCCTTCAAACATTCCCTGGTGGAGAATCAATTGCTGGCTTTGAAACACATGGATCTGAAAAATTCTTCCCGAGGCAATATTTAAGGGAATGTCTGATTAATAACTAATATTAATAATTATTAATTATGTCTGCTTTATATATAGAGCCCAAATGGGGCTTTCTAGACGCCATGAAAAAAGCAATAAAGTAAAAACTGTTATCCGTTCTCCCCACCAATCCCCAAATCTCCCTCAATGATGAATTTCCATAGAGCTCATGGGTAACCTATGTAGCTTTGATCTCCTGGGATTATGCTGCCAAAGAACAGCACAGACAAAGTGTTGGCATCTTATCTAGAGCTTTTTTTTCCATGCCAGGGAGGAGGGGGGCTTTAAAATCTGACCTATAACAAGGGGCCTTATCTCTTCTAAAAAGCTTTGGGAATAATTCAAGACTATAGAACAACTGAGGGCTGAGGGCCACATGCCTGACATAGCTGCATTGACATTCTGATGGTAGCCTGGCAAGTGCAAATGCCATGTTTCTTTGTTCTGGACGGTGCAGGTGGCCCACCACCAGTCACAGCGAGAAAGCTGAAACACAGGGAGAGCTATGAAATAAAACAATCCGTATACATATGTATCACAAAATGTAACTGTAAATGTAAATGTAACTACTTAAAGGGAACCTGTCATTACAATTAGAAAGCTTATAGTCAAATGACTAATGTAATACATGAGAGTGCTTTTTGCACACAATAGGTGTAGGAGAATGCTTTCATATAAATATGGTCATAATAAAGCAGCCAAGATAAAAATAAAGAGCCCGATATATAGTAAAAAAATGCATGCTCTAATACAGTGATGGACACAATACAACAGAACCAATAAATGCAGCCGGGGATTAAATATCAGAGTGGCATTATTATTATTTTGCTTGCCATGACAAAAACACTGATCTCAGGCTTATAAGGGCATTGTGGGTATTTCATGTTTCCATTAAAGTATACAGAGAATCCATTGTTCCAATCAGTGGGAGCGTGCAGTTAGATGACTAATGTCCTAGAACAAACCTGTTACCTGCACTGTACTGTCACTCAGAACTTTATTTATAAATCAGTGAATCTGACATTCCTTCAAACATTCCCTGGTGGAGAATCAATTGCTGGTTTTGAAACACATGGATCTGAAAAATTTTTCCCCAGGCAATATTTAAGGGAATGTCTGAATATTAACTAATATTAATAATTATTAATTATGTCTGCTTTATATATAGAGCCCAAATGGGGCTTTTTAGACTCCATGAAAAAAGCAATAAAGTAAAAAAAAAAAAAAAAAACCCAAAAAACATGTAAAAGCCCCTTGCACCTACATGCATGCAAACACATGCTTCCAGTGTACACATATTGGGTTTCTCTGTGCATGCCGGGCTGAGAGCAATCTTGGGCTGTCACAGTTATGGCTAAACTAAGACTTTTTTTTAAAGCTTTTCCAATGGACTGTTTTGGGTGCTTCCTTTTTTGCCTTATGCAGACAAAAACTTTTGCATGAGATATATATATATATATATACTCAAGAATTTTAGTCCTTAGATATGGCTGCTGAACTAATTTCATGGATGTGGATGGATTTCACTTTAACTAAAGATTTAAACCCAGCAGGGGATAGGGCTCATTGGACCTCTGCATAGAGACCCCTGCTTTTACACAAAGATGTGCAAAGATCCTGGGGATGTTTTGGGGATAAGGAGATGCTTTTCTTCTCCGACCAATGACTTGCACCATTTGTTTTTATTCACATGGAAATTATTTAACTGATTTAAACTAAAATGTTTAAAACGAAAAGCTGTAATGAAAACATTGGGGTTGGTAAACTAAATGAATATTGGCAGGTCATTAGCATTGTGGATTATTCTTGTAATATTTGTAATATGATTGTGGCAAAGCTTTGCTGGTATTCATCCA
>NC_092860.1:12828828-12854674 GCF_032062135.1 Pyxicephalus adspersus | reverse complement strand
CATTTGCCAACTAAAAGCAAATGGTGTATGATAAATCCATTCCAAGTTTTCTGGATCACCCAGGTTCTCCTTTTACAGGCTATCTTCTCCAGTCCCCCAGGCAAAGCTAGCCGGGATGAATTTAGGCTAAGTAGGGCTCTGGGCTAATATGAAGTGAAGGCTCCAAAGACATGGCATACCAACTTCCTGCACCCCCTGCAATTTTGTCAATTGGGGCTCTGAAGAAGGTGGGGGCCCTGGGCCATAGTCCAGTTTGCCCTACCTTAAAACCAGCCCTGGCGGTCATATAGAAAAGTCAACATATATTAGGTTTTACCAAACAAATTCATCAAGCAAGCACCAATTAATTGAAATATCTTTTGGGATATCTAGAAATTATACCCATGTAGTAGAACACTCCATTTTATATAGTTGAGGCTTTTGTAGCACCAATAACTTTTATTTTGGCGGAATAAGAATACATACAGCAGAGAAAGGCTGCAACAACTGGGCTACAAACCAATTATATGCATGCAAAGTATAGTAGTATTTATTATTATTACACAGTATTTATATAGCACCAACATACTACGCAGCACTGTACAAAGTCCATAGTCATGTCACTAGCTGTCCCTCAAAGGAGCTCACAATCTAATGTCCCTACCATAGTCATATGTCTTTAAAACGGTTTAGGGCAATTTTTGGGGAAGCCAATTACCTGAATGTGGGAGGAAACCGGAGCACCTGAAGGAAACCCACACAAACACAGGAAGAACCTGCAACCTCCATGCAGATAGTGTCCTGGCTGAAATAGAGAGAAGAGAGAGAATGCAGAAAATATTGGTAAAAGTGTTCAGAAGAAACTTGATGGGCTCTATTTATAGGACAACTTCCTATCAGCAGAGATCACATGACCAAATGCCTGGACTTTATGCCACATAGGCAACACTGGAGGGAGCTGCAAATGCATATATATGATGCAAATCAATTACTGCTATGAAAACACAGATCTGAAAGATTCCTTATTTTATAAATAGATCCCTATATATTAGTAGATTGTAAGCTCTTCGGGGCACGGTTCTCTTCTGTGTCACTGTCTGTATTCGTTTGTCATTTGCCCTATTCAATGTACAACACTGCGTAATATGTTGGCGCTATATAAATCCTGTTTATTATGAACATATGAACATATTATCTATGAACATCTATATATTTGTTTATTGCATGCAATTATTTGTGCCTGCATATAGAAATGGTAAACATGGCCGGTATCAATGACTTCCTATGTCCCGTTGTCATGTCAAGCCAGCCACATGCGTAATAAGATCACTTGTGATTTATTATGACCATCATTAGGAAATTTCAACAACCCAATGGGGTCTATTTATAAAGCAGTGAATCTGACATTCCCTAAAACATTCTCTATTACTGCTGTTGAGACATGAACTTGGAAGATTCAGCACCAGGTAATGTTTCAGTGAATGACAAATTCACTGTTTTGTAAATAGACCCTATTATTATTTTTTTTCCCTCCAACCCATTCAATCAATTTCCAACCAGGAAAAAAAAGTGGCCATATATGACCCTTGTATGCAATTTAGACCACCAAATGCTAATACCCAGTTTTAATAAAAATTGCCAAAAAAAATAAAAAAGCAGTTATAGACTTTCTTTGCTGCCACTGATTAAAAAAAGTCCCTGCCCTAAAAAACAAAAACAAACAGAAAATCTGAGCGAATTCAACCAGCACAACATTCACTCAAACTACAACGCTTAGGATAATTCTCTCTGCTGATTGGCTGTCTGTCACCGCCTAACCACACCCACCCCGCAGGAAGGTTAATGCATTGTCATCATGATGAAGAGCAAGTGTCCTCGACCAGCCAATCGCTTGTTGCCAGATGAGTTTCAAGCCTCGTTTTCGAAACCAATCAGGAACGAGAATGAAGTGTAGTCCCCGCCCAGTTGTAATGAGGCATGTGAGACTGTGGGGATTCCGGTGGTGTTAAAGAGAGATTCGTAACCTTAAGGGTAACCGGGTGAGTTATATAATATAATGTACGATATAATGACACAGAATTGAGCTCAGTAAAGAATGTGTTGTGGTTCTGTCTAAGTCGGTATAACAGCCTTATAAACTTGTTGATAAATTTCAATGGGGGTAATAGTGTGCTGTGATTGGATAATACTTGTTTTAGATTGCCAGCTCTTGTTGCCATGGTTACATTGGGTCATGTCTTTGTTTATGTTGGCCCTGGCATTTGCCCATCTGGTGGTTTGTTTCCTGACAGTAACAATATGTCAAGACACAGCCTGCTGCCACCTTGTGGCCCTCTAGCCCTTACTGTGTGCCCCTTAGGGGCCCCTCAAGAAAGTCATCTGTTTTGGTGCTAATTCAGGGCCCATATACCTCTTTTCAGTGCAATAAGTATGTTTTGTTATGGCCTAGACTGAGGTGCTATGCAACACACATAGGCATTGGGGTGCCATTTAAAAAAAAAGGATGCTGCAAAGCATGGCATGTTGTGTGCCGGGCCCTATAAATGTGTGTATTGCCTTATGTATTTGGGGTCCGTGTGGGAGGTTTCCCTTCCTGAAAACTGAAAAACTTACCTTCAATCCCGCAGCGCAGTCGATCGGTGCGGAGGTGTCTTCCTTCGGGTCCTGCGTCTTCCCTGTATTCGTCTCCGAGCCAGTGTTCCTGGCTGTGCCATCTTCTCCGCTCCTTCCTGGTCCTCCTTCCTACGCCACCTGACCAAGGCGCAAGATAGAGTGACATAGATGGGGGAAAAAAATTGCTTATTTCACTGTGCATGTGTGAGATGAGCAATTTTTTTCTCTTTTCACGAAAAGGCTCCTTCTGCGCATGTCCGAGATGCTCGAGTATGCGCAGAAGGAGCAGCCAAGAGCCTCCTGGGATGCGTGACGTAGGTATCCCGGGAGGCTCTTTGCTCCCATTCATCCCTAATTGCCTAGGCGATCAAGAATTAGGGGGCAGTGCTGCATTGGTTTTTTGTTTTTGTTTTTTTTTTTTTTTTAAAAAGGGTGTTGCAAAAATAAACAGATAATTTTTACCTTACATAAAGGGGTTGTCTAAAAGTTGTGTAAAAAGACACCTGGGGACACATACTAGTGTTCTCCCCAGGGCCTTTTAGCTGGGTGCACCACCCAGCACTTTTCAGCAACAACCCGGCTATTTTTGGGTGGTTACTAAAGAGTTGGGTCGTAATACAGGGGCTGCCACCCACCTACATTTTCTTCCCACCTGGCTTTAAAAAAAAATCTGAGTTTAGCACTGCTTACCCTTAGACAATTGTCCCCATTGGAAGATTTCTTCCCACCCCAATTTTGGGTTTTATGTGTATTTGTGTGCTGCTTCCCCCTTTTCTCCTTTCTGAGCTCTGTTGCTCCAAGGGGGCTGACCTCTAATTAATTTAGGGTGTTTTATTTTAAAAATACATTGAATGATTTATTTTATTCATTTAAAGCTGCTCTCGTTCATTTGGTTTATTTCTGCTAAACATTCAGCTTTAATTTTGACCTTCATATTAATATAGTGTTGTTCTCAGGTCCTCCCTTATCCAGGGGATATGGACATTTCCCATGCAGAAGTAGCTTTCTCTGGTTGATAATGACGATGTGTCAGTTGTGATGATATGTCAGCAATCTTATTATAGAGTATTTGGGCATTCAGGTACAGGAGACTAAGGGCTGATACACATGAGCAGATCCAAATATTTTTTTCCACTGGGTTGTTATTATTATTATTATTAATATTATTAATAAACAGGATTTATATAGCGCCAACATACTACTCAACGCTGTACATTAATTAGGGGTTGCAAATGACAGACGAATACAGATGTTGACACAGGAGGGGAGGACCCTGCCCCGAAGAGCTTACAATCTAGGAGGTGGGGGAAGTAACACACAATAGGAGGGGAGATATGTAGTGGGGGGAAGTAGTGATGGTTTCAAAAGACAGAAGAAGATGGGTAGGCAAGTGTGAAAAAATGGGTTTTCAGTGCTCTGGGTTAACTGGATCCAAATTTTTTTTCAATTGGTAATTGATCATAAGATGTCTGATGTCACTGTACAATATTCTATTATATATTGTACTGTAATGGCATTATTTGCTCTCTGTTGTTACTCTACACTTCGCACACACAGGTCAGGGGACATTGAAGCAAAGCTCCATGGATAGACTATGAGGAGGGTCATGTGACCTGTTTTTTTATTCACTCTGCTCCGTAAATCAGACAGAGCTTTGTGATTATAGAATAGCATCTCTCTTCTCTCTCTCTCTCTCTCTCTCTTCTGTCTTCTCTCTCCTCTCTCTCTCTCTCTCTCTCTCTCTCTCCTCTGTCTCTCCTCTGTCTCTCCTCTGTCTCTCCTCTGTCTCTCCTCTGTCTCTCCTCTGTCTCTCCTCTGTCTCTCCTCTGTCTTTTACAAATAGTGACATTTATAAAGCAGCTAGAATGGCCACACCACAGCCAAATCAGACAGAAAATCTGATTTTCTGCAAACTGCATTGACTTGAAACTAAGCCAAATAAAATCGGCAAGTGGCAACTGATTCCAAGTCAGTTGAATTTGTAGTTTAAAGGTAAAATTGTAAAATAGAAGTGAAAAAATTGGCATATATTCATTTGCTTGGTCAGTCTCTCTCTCCCCAGTCCTCTCGGTTTGGGGGTTCTCTTTTCTATCTTTCTGTTAGTTCCAGTAACATGGATAGCATTCTCATGGGACCTTCAATGAAGAAGACAGATCTCACCCATCTATTCCATGGAAGTTCCTTAGACTGCTGCATCGGCATGGATAGAATTTCCTGGGATGTTTAATGGGAAACACTAATCCATGGCAGTTCCCTTTACCTTGTTGTAAAACTACTAGCTGCCCCTGAGTTCTATGCGCCCATTCAGAAGGGTTTGACTACAGAGGGGTGATCAATGAGTTTCTTTTTGCTTACTGTCCAGCCTGTAAGGGTAGGATCTAATACCACCGTGGTCTGCTGTTTTAATCAAATACATTTTAATAAAATATATTTCTTTACAGCATGCATCTCCTAAATTTACACACGTAAGTAAATCGGTCCAAGAATTGGCTTCTCACAGCTCCCCTCTATAGTCAGACAAGTCTTACTCAGAGGCAGCTCTGCTTTACCGCCTGTTTAGATAACCCATAGTGCTCTAGGAATTACTTATGTATTTCAGGTTTATTGATAATACAAATCTTGTATGCATATATTAAAAATAAATATACAATATATTAGTATAACACATATAAATGTCAACAAAAATATAGTAAAATTCTAATACTCTCCTTGGTTCCTGTATAATGTACTGCATCCCCATGCCCTGCTATAATATGACCGGGATTGTCCTGATCCCCACACAATGGAAAGCCGATAGAAGTAGAAGACTGTGAAACAGGACAAGGAGACTTACCTGACTGTCCACCGATCATCCCGCCATGGCAGGACTCAAGGAGTACAGCGATCCTTTGGATAGGATCCCTGCGGCCTAAAGTAATGAGAGTTCTGGGGATTTGCCTTTCCCTTATTCCTCTTGGTCATTCTCCCGGTTATCAGAGGTGCCCTTGTGTCTATAGGTTGAGCCCTGAGGTTTGTATCTGCTGCGGGGATCGTTGCTTTTGCCTGCAGTCTTTGAAGCTCTAAGATCAAGCGGCCATCTTGGAAGCTGCCTGGACACACCCCCTCCAAAATATAAGAAAACTAATAGAAGGTAATTGTAGAATCCATCTTTTTTTTCCACAATGGGGTAGCACATGATAAAAATAATAAAATTGACAGAGGGTCTATCCTTCACTCTCTATCCCAAACGTAAAATAAAGTTGATTTGACATACTCCTAATACCGTTTCATATATATATATATATGTATATATATATGAGAATATATAATAATTTAAAATATCTGACGTGAAAACCCATTACGAATCATTTTAATTTGTATTTTATTGTTTAAATCTGTTAAAGCCCACAGAGGAAGTTGAAAAACCCAAATGAAGCATGGTATTATTTACCTGACTCCCCAGATCTACAATGGGTGATGTAAACGTATTGCTGATTCCAGGTTTGCAGGGTCACCCAGGTTCTCCCATGGTAGTCTATCTTCACTAGACTTGGAGAGCTTTAATAAATCAGGCCTGTGGTTGTCTTGTTGTAGGAAGCAGATACGTTTATACCCTTCTGAGCGCTGCGTTATATGTTGGTGCTATGTAAATACAGTATAATAATATTATTCTTCCAGAGTTCATTGAAATTTATTGCATTTGACCTGTAGTTGATCTCCTTTTGACATTCACATAATGTTCTTCTAATTAGCATTGACCTGCTTTAAAAAAAAAAAATCTGATCGCTGTAGGTGACATTATCCCTGTTAAGTTCAGGACTAATGTGATATCACAGCCCCTTAGTCTGTATTCTATATTGTAAAAAGTGAACTCCAACACTGTGGTATGCCAGTTTATAATTACTGACTTTTTTAAAGCCCAACTCAGGGCCAAAGGATCATTCATTTATTGTTTCTTAACATTGAACACAGGGTGCATCATTGATATCCCATTTGCTAAGCATGCTGGGCTTTCTAAAAAGAAAGCCTAGTAATATCTACATTTTTTAGAAGCACTTTGTGCATAGCAAACATGACTCTGCAGAACACTATTGACTTTATTTGACCGGTACACATGGCAATTTAGAAACTGTGTTTGACCTGCTTTGCATTGGACAATGTTTCTTAGGGTGCAGCTTAGCAAGGCAAAAAAAATATTCTGTGATATTTTCCTTTATGATTTCCATTATCAGCTTACTTGCTTACCTTTGTAAAAGCTTACAACGTAAATCCAAAAATATTCTTGTTGAGAGGCATTGGCAGATTAAAGTTACTTGTAGGCTTGCTTTATTTCTCAATTTTTCTGTTCGGGGTCCTTGGTCTTCAACGCTTCTTGGCAAGGAGCCGGAATTCCTACACACCGCCATTGTTTGATCCATGCTTGCAAAAATGAAGGAGCTTCAAGAAGTCTTTACACAGCATTTGTTAATCTCCAAAGCCCTTGGAGGAGTTTTTTTTTTCATTTCACACTAGTGTTTTATTGCCATGGAGTGATCACTGCTTCTTCAATACCTTTGCATATCTCCAAAATATTAATATATGTATTCTATTGTCTGCAGTTCCAAAATGTCAACTCTGTGGGAAGACGTCTTCAGCAAACCACAGCTGCTAAAGGAAGTGGCACCCATCGCTGTGGATACCGCCTTGCTGCAAGGGGTTATTATGAGGACAAAGGAGAGTCCAAACTCTTCTGATGTGAGTAACGACTGAACCTGTACAAGAGCAAATACATATGCAGGTGTCAAAGTCTGTGAGCATAACATGATGTATAGAGGACCTCTTCAAATATATGAAAGAAAAATGTTGCCATTTGGAAATATTTATATTTTTGTTCCGGCGGCTGCTTTTTTTCTATAGAGAGGGGAGAATAAGCAGGAGGTAACATATTGCCTCCTCCTCTATAGGAAACAAAAATGGTCTATAGCTGTTGATCATTTACTGATTCAGCAGGGTGGAGAATTGTCCAACATCAGAAGACAGCTAGATTTCCAGCCAAGATGCTCATGAACATTCATCTTGGGGTGGGGGTGGTGCAATAGTGCCTGTGCATAGCCTTATACTTTTCTATTGTTTGTCTTGCTTTAATTTAGCTGTGACATGCTGATGTGTTATTGGTATTATATTAGCCAGTATTTATATAGTGCCAACATATTACGCAGCGCTGTACAAAGTCCATAGTCATGTCACTAGCTGTACCTCAAAGAGGCTCACAATCTAATGTCCCTACTATAATCATATGTCTTTTATTACAGTCTAAAGTCAGTTTTGGGATTTTTTTTTGGCGGGGAGGGGATTAACCTATCTGCATGTTTTTGGATTGTGGGAGGAAACCGGAGGAAACCCACACAAACACGGGGAGAACCTGTAAACTCCATGCAGATAGTGTCCTGCCTGAGATTCGAACTTGGGACACAGCACTGCAAAGGCCAGAGTGCTACCTCTGAGCCAATGTGCTGCCCAATATCACATAATTTATTGTATAGGAATCCCACAAGATTCCTGATGTTACCATGGGTGCCTGTTTTTTGTCAAAACTAAGATTTTAATGCAGATATACTCTGTGCCAAGAGATCACTTGATTGTACATACCATACCAGAAGTTTTGGCTTTTTAGCAGTGGATAAAAGGGGGTGGAGGAATAGGGAAGGAGCTTAAATATATAAATAGTTTGAATTTAAAGATTGGAGCTTTGATATGGATGAGTTTGTGATATGTTTTCATATTATTAATTCAGTATTTGTTTTTTAATTTGTTTTTTTTTTTAGGTAGTAAACTTTGCTCCCTTCACTCTACTCCCATCTCCAGTGCCCAGGTCTCTATTTGAACAGGCCAAGTCTGTACAGGAGGATTTTAATCTTCTGGTGGATCGGCTCAGTCAGAACCCCACATTCCTGGAACAGACACTTGCAAGGTACATCCAATTCTACATAATTAAACCCATAAATAAACAATATTGGATGGTCTGCATAAAGAACTTGGCAGGTCACAAATTATATAAATAAGAATTACTTGGGTCATTTTTAAAAATTACTTGCAATTTAAATGTGGGTCATTTTGGGATTAAGTAGAAACTCTATTGAATAATTCTGTTGGGAAAAAGAAATTCTATTCTTGATTATCTATTCTTATTGATATACTTTTTTGTGTATTGCAGTGCAATGAAGGTGGATGATTTTATCGAAAGGCTTTTTAAGGTCTACAGACACGTGCTGGATGAAGGTTTGGCACATGTAGGTTATCAGTAGTTCCTAAAATTTGTATATATCCTGTATATCCTTTTCTCCTTTTGTGTATGTAATTCTTGTCTGTTTGTTTCTTAGTCTGTGTTTTTAGGCATCAATCGATCAGACTACATGTTTGACTGTAAAGCAGATGGGACAACAGCGCTGAAACAGATTGAAATTAATACTATCGCTGCTAGTTTTGGAGGACTTTCCTCAAGGACTCCTGCAGTTCACCAGTAAGAACGGGCTTAGAGGGTTCATAGGAAGTAGCTACCTGGCCTTAAATGTCATTTCAAGCAGCTAGAAATTATTGCTGTTTTAAAGAATTTGCGGTATTCTTTTCACATTTTTTTCTCTCCCATCACACTCATTCATTCTCTATCATGGGTGGGATGCTAAATATATATATATATATATATGTATTTTAATGCTATATATAGCTTTTTGCTTGGCTATTGGCTTTAAATTGCTTTCTGGAGTGTGTATCTATAACTCTTTAGTTCTGGAATTTAAATAAAAAGATATATTTTGAATGAATTGCCATCTGCTACCTACCAATGGCATGTGGTGGGTGGTTAAACACCATCCTCATTTGTCCAGCTTTCACCTGGCAGTGTAGATTGTAATATAATGTAACATAATACAGTAAAAAAAATTACTACCTTTTTTTGGTATTGTTTACGTGCCTCTATGCAGTTCTTTATGTTTTTTTTTTTTTGTTTGTTTTTTTTATCCAGACATGTTCTGAGAGCATTGGGGAAGTCGGATGAAGCTTCCAAAATCCTATTAAACAACCCATCTCTGGGAATATCCCGCGGTATTGAGAAGGCCTGGGAACTCTATGGCTCACAGAAGTAAGTTTTCCTCCAAAACTTGTTACTTGGGTCTGTCTAACTTTAGTTGGGATTTGGGTTTTTGATACTTAAAAAAAAAAAAACGCTAGTGACATGACTATGGACTTTATACAGCTCTGTGTAATATGTCTGAATGTATAAATACTGTGTAATAATGACTAACTTGTAACTGCTTTTATCAGAATCTAATCACAAATAAGTTATGGGTCATATGAGGTTCCAGTTTAATTCTTCTTTTTTGTCATAGGGCTGTTGTCATGTTCTTGGTTGAGAATGTACAGAGGAACATACTGACATGGAAGAGTATTACATTACTCTGCCAGTCACTACAGCACAGACACTCGACAATGGTAATTGGATAATTTCCCACGGTACACCTAAAGATCCCTCATGGCACACTAGTGTGCCGCGGCACAGTGGTTGAAAATCACTGCCCTAGATGTACTTGCACAGCTTAGAGTACATTCTAAGGGAGAATGTGAACAGGCAGGCAAATTTTTTTTGCAGGAGTTGGATAGCATATCTCTTTTGAAATAGGGAGCTTCCTCAGTTTTTCTCACCATACTCATCTATATAGGGAGGAGAACACTGCCGGCACCGACCTGCCATGGAGATAAGCAATGGGAAAACTCATCCTAGCTAATCAGTTGCTTATCATCCTGACTGAATAAATTAAGCTAACGTTTTTTACTGTTCATCGGGGCCTTCATATTTATTTGCTGAATAATTGAAAGCAATTAAAACTTTGGGCGACATGTCTACTAACTGTTTTTATCTTAGCAAGGATGTTACTATTCTTCTGGAAGACACAAATTTGGATATAGGTAGAGATGCAGTGATGAAAGTGTTGTCTCCAATATTACTTTTATCTTTTAAATATGATGTACCCAGTTATCCTAAGAAATCCAACATTCTAAATGGGTTTTCTAAAATCTTGCACACAGTGCTCTAGAGTAAAATGTGCCATGTCTGCATTGCTGCAAATGGGTGTTCCAACTCGCTTTTTTGTATTACTCTGCTTTATTCCTCCTCCTGAGACCCTTTCCCTCTCTGCATCTTGTAATGTGTTATTTATATTGCTCTTTGGCTAAGTTTGAAATATGCCTATGTATATTTTTCCTGACAGAGGTCTCCAAAAAACACCAAAAACAAACACAAAACTGGTCTACAGAGCTCATGTAGATAAGTTGACATACAACAAAATGATCTTAAATATATCATATAAAATGACTTAGAGGAATTTATGTTTTAAATGTAGGCTTGGGAAGCACGTCTGACGATGGAACGATCTGCAGCTGTGAAATGTCCAGATATAGCTACCCAGCTGGTTGGCACCAAGAAGGTCCAGCAGGAGTTAAGCCGCCCACTGATTCTCGAGAAGTTTTTGCCAGAGTATCCAGAGGCTGTGGACCGGATTCGGGAAACTTTCGCTGGCTTGTACTCCTTGGATATTGTAAGTTGGGGTTATTGAACTTCATTGCTCACAAGCTGTCCTCTAACACCCAAATTGGGATACTTTTAAAAGATAACAATGCTATATAATGTATACCCACTGCACATATTCTCCAGGTCAGCCAATGACCCATATAGGAGGCTGTGGTGTTTCTCCTTGCATCCTTTAGGCAGGCAGGGGACATTTATTACTTTGTATGCACATTCCTTTCTTTTTAAATCCCAATAGAGTTGCTGCCCATTAGCAAGCTTGAATTTGGCATGGGTTGCTTTTTGATCTGAGGTTTGCAGAAGAATGTGAACATAACCTAGGGAGGGTGAAGACCAGCTGCAATTTTTTAACCATTTCTGTCCAACAGTGTGTGGATTACCGATTCTCTGCATAATGCCCTGTATAAAAAGAATGTTCATGTATGATACAGCTAGGAGCCTACAGCAGAGCAGTACTAACATTTGGGTTTTGAATGTTTATTTTTCCCATTACCTTATGTCATATTTTTTTTTTTCTTGCCCAGGGAGAAGAAGGAGATCAGACTGTAAAAATTGCTCTTGCCAACCCAGAACACTATGTACTAAAACCACAAAGAGAAGGAGGAGGTAATAATGTGCCTCTATTTTTTTTTTCTTGTTTAATAATATTGGATATGAATTATATGAGCTGGAATTGTGGCACTGGGGCTGAGCTTGTCAGGGCTTGTTATAATACACTGGTCAAAGAAGATTTAAAACAAACAGCAACTTGGTGATTAACTTTCTAATACAGAGCTATTTGGCATTTAAGAAACTAGAAACCTTTATGAGACTAGAAAGTCTAAGCAACCAGGATATTTTTTTTTAATTTCTTGCTAGGTAAATTGCAGTCACCCCTCAATAAAATATTGCACACTAATATTGTGTATCTGTAACTTAGTTCAAAGGTTGAGGTTTAGGTCCTTGTCACGTTTTAAGATTTTGTTGCTAAAAACTGACTGCAGAGAAATCAGTTGCTTCCATGTGTCGCTTCCTGGAGAGGCTCATCTGGCCAATGGGGGAAGGAGCCAGTTGTCATTCCCTTATTGGGCCTTATTGGATAAGCCTCTCCATCTGACAGAGACATTACAAAATGTAAATCGTCAGTGGTGGGAGCGACAAATGGATACAGGAATTTTTCTCTACCCTGTTGAGCAAAGTATTGCAGCATCAGGATCAACATGGCATGGCCCTTAAGCTAGCTATACACTGTCATACCCTGTCACTGACATCATACCCTGTCTTCAGGATTTTAACATGGGTGAAACCCTTGAAATAACTTTCAGGTCTTCAGGTAATCCCTGCTATAATTACTATATCCACAGCATGCAGTACATTAGCACAGTGGTCATTGTGAAGAATGTCACCCTTACAGATAGCCAAAAAAAAAAAATAAGGGCTGGTTAGACCAGGGGTCCCCAACCCCCGGTCCACTAAAGGGCTGCAGCCATCTGACAGGTGGGCCGCGGCCAGGGCCACAGACCACGTCTGCCGTACACATCACAGGCTCAGGGCAGTGGGAGAGTCCAGAGACACAACCCGCTCAGACCTGCGATGAGAGAGTGGGTTCTGGCATCATGACGTCATTTGGGGGGAAGTTTCTTCCCCTTTGAGTGACACACGGCTCCCCGCGCATGCGGGGTCCAGAGACTGTGCATTTAGTGGTCCGCGAGCTCCAAGAGGTTCGGGATCACTGGGTTAGACTGATCTGAGAGCCACCAACTGCTCAATTCTCAAGGAACCCCTAGCAACCTATGGAACCCTGGTTGAGAAAAACACTGCTCTATGTGGAGTTTTCAATTGATTAGGTGATCAGTTTGATAAAAAATATCTTTTCTTTACATGTAAAACATTTTATGCCATTCAGCTTTAGCAAAGAATCTAAATTGTGTTTGTAGATCTCAATCACAACAGCAATTTCTTTCTATTCTTTTCTATTCTACTATTCTATTTGTGCAGGACCAGGTAAACATTTGATGTGTTTTGTAGTATGTATACTATAACTGCATAGCTCTGCCCCTTTTAATAGTAAATCTCGCGGGTGTTTATTTTGGTTGTCAGGGGCAGAAGAGTGGGAGAGAACTGAATATTATACCTACCTATTCCCATCTTTATCTTGGAGATCATGGAGTGTCCTAAATCTTATGAGGAGACAATCTTGCTCTGCATCTTCTTGTGAGATTTTGGGATTACTCTGCCTTCTTGGGATCTAGAAGAGAAGAGCACGACACTCTCTGCGCTTGCAGAAGTTGGAGAAAGTTGTATATTGTATATTTTTCATCCCATAGGCACATTTTTGCATTTAGGGAGGGAAGGGGCCACAATGGATTGTCGGAGCTTGCTTAAAGTAGAAAGTATGCTTTAGCTTTTTAGTTTTGTTACTGAAAACTGAGCACCGAAAAACATCAGGAGGCTGCTGGTGCCAAAGACTAATTAAAAATATTTATACCATTGCTTGTTTTAGGAAACAATATCTATGGAGATGAAATTAGAGAAGTTCTGGAAAAATTCAAAAACAGCACTGAGCGCACTTCCTATATATTGATGGACAAGATCAAGCCTCAGCCAGTGAAGAATTGTCTTCTGAAAGCCAATGGGCAGCTGCAAATCTCTGAGTGTATTAGTGAGCTGGGCATGTTTGGGGTCTATGTCAGGTAAGTGTTCCTTCTGTAAGTGTTTAGGTGGATAGCCAGTTTTACCCCTTTTTTTAATGCAGGCTTGAATGTGTAGGTGTATCTACCCAAGAACAATGTAATATACTGTAGATTACCAGTCTTTATATGTGCTCTCCGCATTGGATTTATTTTTTCAGGCATTAATTTATCACTTGGTGGTCTTAACAATAACACACTTTTTATCCTAGGATAGCAATGCTTACAAACCTAAACAATTAAACGGCACAATGAGAGGGGAGGAGTTAGGTAGAAGTGTTGCATTGTGCATAAACTTATATCTCCTCTATAATGAAACAGATTTGTACAATGGGTCCACAGCACTTCTATGAAAGCCTGTATATAATGTAATAGCACTATAGATAACAGAGGCTCTTAGTAAAGATCTGGAGGTTTCCTCCCAGCATGTGATTGGTCACACGATCAGACATTTATTACAACCTAAAATTGGTTGTAGACATGATGAAAAGTATGACAAGTCTGTGAGCAAGCTTTATGGCATTAATTTGTAGCTTCCAGAAGATTGCTATGCAGCCAGTCTTGTGATTTCTAGTACACCTACTATCCAGCACCGCCGTATGCTGGACTACCTTTGTGGAGACCACACTGCAGTTGAGTAATTCCACCTTGTCAGGATCCCACCCCAGATTATGATTTTACCATAAAAAACAGAATGTTGTTAGGTTGACATGTATATAGTAGAGCCTTTTTGCTTACATTGCTGCTCTTTCTCTCCCAAAGATGCTTTTAGGCAATTACAGGAGAATGATATCAAGTTCTAGATGTGTTTGTTTTTTCTGCATCGGTCATTTCCCAGCCTTTCCTGTAATAGCAGTAGAGAGATGTTTTACACCAAAACTGATTTGGTAGAAGGTTCTGATGTGTGAATGTTTACCTCTGTTCCTAGGCAAGGCAGCGAGATGGTTCTTAATGAGCGAGTGGGTCACCTCCTCAGGACAAAAGCCACGGAACATGCAGATGGCGGTGTAGCTGCTGGGGTAGCAGTCTTGGACAATCCATATCTTGTATAGAATGGAAATCTGAAATGGCTAACACTGAATGTGCCTACCTCTTCCTACTGGACATTGGAGGAATACACCCTCCCAGCCTATTACCAGTAAAGGTCCTCCGTTGCTGCTTTAATTGGACATTTAATTATCCCCATAGCTACATGAAGGTAATTGTCATCCAAATACCGAATGACGTCTTGCACACAAGTGGCATAACAAAGTTTTAAGGTAGAAAGGTATGCAAGCAATTTTATTACTAGTGTGAAGTATAATTCTTAATACACACTGGTTTTCACTGATCGAAGAAAAGGGTCTCATCTGAAAGAAAATTGGCCACTGACCTATATCAACTATGAGTACACAAGTCATATTGTGTGTATGAATGATCAATTTAATTCAGTGAGATCTATGATCACTTTCTGTCAGAAAAATTATAGAAAGGGCAAAATATCGTACACGTGCTATGTTTGGGTCTTCTGACCAATCTATTACAGCACAGATGGTCGAGCATAAAATTATCAGCAGATCTGTTTGCCCTGGCAATAATTAAGTGGTGATAACTCTGATTGACACTTTATAAATATGAAAAACACCGCACCAGATGTGAACTTTCAAAAGTGGCAATCACCACACAAACTAAAACACTTCTCAGATGATCACCATTTTAATGGGGTGTGCATTATTTGTGTAAAAATATTGCAATTTTTTTTTCTAGCAAACAACCAGAGTTTGTGTCTGATTTTAGTTCCCTATAGATTTTTAAACATCTGGCATCGATTTTATTCAAGAATTGGGCTGTCACAATGAATTCTAATGTAACAAATGGTCCTGTTTTCTTTTATCATTAAGTATCCCTTTTAAGGTTTTATTTAAATTATTGTATGTTCTTGATCATTGGTAGTACATTCCAAAATAATACAGAAGTATGATTGAATGTGTTCCAATAAAAAATAATATAGCAGTATAAAAAAATTAGATTAGCTTTGAAAGGGTTTGCAAACTTCCACCAAGAAAAGACTTGTGTCTGTTGGTGAAAGTGAGAAAAACTTGATGCATAGGCAAAGACAAGGTTGGCCAAGGCAGCACTTTATGCAGCACCTGCCATTAAAAGGTCATTGAGCATCTAAGAGTGTCAGTGTTGTCTCTGCCCAATCCAACCAGTGCCCAGGTCTCAGATGCCCTTTTAACAAACTTTACTTTCCCACTGAAAGGCATTGCACCAGATATACCTACCCTACCTAGTTTTCACCTCTGACAGCTCCCTCTTAGACTTGTATATGGCTCTTTTGATCATCTACAGCAGTGTTTCTCAACTAGGGTTCCTCCAGGGGTTGCTAGGTGTTACCTGAGCAATGTGTCCCTCGGGTCTATTACCTACCTGACTTCAATGAACTTTTTGGCTGCCTGTATTACTGCAGTATTGGAGGCATTCTTACCAATCACTATGCTAACATACTCCGAGCTGTGGATATATAATTATTTTAGCAAGGGTTCCCCATGTTTTAAAAGGTTGAGACAGATCTACAATCTCAAGAGATGGCACCATGAAAGTCTGTTAGGGTATTCCCCTGTGAGGAAGTATTAGGGCTTGTTATGGTTGTCTTATGTAAGACATATGGGGGGGGCGGTTTCTTTAGATCAGTTGGGATCGATAGGACAGGCAACTCTATTTAGGGGACCCTGTCATTTTTCATGTCGGTCTACACTTATGTTTGGGCTCCCAGTGCACCAAAAAATTGGACCATCAACCTTTATTCCAGTGTGGCACACAGGCATTATCCCGTCGTGTAGGGGGCCATTAGAAATAAATGTGTTGCTGTAATGCATAGTTGCAAACAGGGCTTTTTTTTTTAAAAAAAAAAATCACATTGCAATTGTTTCACTATAAAATATTATAAGTATGGGTACAGAAATGTAATTTTAAAATAAAATTGAAATAAATTGTATTTAAATGTGAGAGAATTTTGTTTTTATTTAACACATTCATGAATGGTGGATACCAAGGCTCGTAGAGATATGTCTGCAGCATTTTATTGCCTTCCAGACGGGACTTACCAACTTCTCAGTTGTATAGGATGATTTATAGGTAACCATACTTTTGGAAACTGCAACCCCTATCTGTGGAAGGAGTATTTGGGGTTGGACAACTGGTTTCAGGGTAAGTTGATATTCCATTATAGTTACGTGCCAGTTTTTTTGAGACATGAAGTTTTATTTTTCATCTGTTTTGCATGTATAAGTCGTATTTGCTTTGCAAATAAACACTTGGGGCTCTATTTATAAATTATTATCCTATCAGTTTGCTTATACAATTCAACTTCCTATTCTTTCCTATTGTGACAGTTGTGCACTTTTGATGATTGGCCACTAGATGGCAGAACGAGTCATTGTTTTAATAGGAGACCTGTAAAAATATACAATTCACCACCAGCGAATTTTCAGAGAATTCGTCTGGAGGAATAATTAATAAATAGAGACCTCGTTGTGAAGTTTACCATCACAGAGATAAGATGAAGCTTGCTATATGCACCTCCTTTTGTCTGCATAAAAGCAAAAGGTAAGTAAACATACAGGGTACAGGTCCTCTTTAAGAGACGCATTGAAGACAGCAGAGCTTCATTTTACTAAAAACTGTATGTCCAGCCAAATGTTTGTATTGAGCAGGAAAGGGTGAAAACCACTATCTAGTTACAGGTAGTCCCCAATTTAGGGACATCCGACATAATGACGACGGTGCTTCCCTGCTGACTCATGTGCAGGACAGAGGCTTGATGGGGCGGATGGGGGGCCGTTCACATGACTTGCCAAAGAAGTGTTTAGGTTGTAACTGTTTAATGACCAAGACAAACTCTGCAGTTGTTTCTTTTTGCATATCAAAGCACAGCTTGCTCCAGAAGTTAATGAATGTCTGGGCTCCATAAAGTTTTTTTTTTTTGCTTTGTTTGTGATTAACTCACAGTGAGGATTTTATACAGTAACACCACGCTGCCTAATAATATGTTGAGACAAACATCTGTCCTAATTGCATTTATTAAAATAATGTACCTGTTCCAACTACAATCCTAGAGTCCCTATCTCGTATGTAACCCGGGGACTTCCTGTATTTATTTATTTTGGCTGCATTCTGCTACTACGATTTCCCTTCCATAAAAAGTAACAGAATTCAAAAAGGAAATCTCTCAAAAGTGAATAAAAGTTTCATTTCAGAGAGTATAGGACATCTCAGAGTACAGTCTCCCTATTGCTTTAATAACCACTCAAAATGTTCTATTTTCCCTCATTTTCTTAAGAACCCGTTTACTACTAAGTGGGTACACATACAGCACTAAAAACCCTTCCTTACCTGATCTAAAACAAAAAGAAATATACTTTTGCCTTTACATAAACATTATATAAGCCTAGTAGAAATTGACTTTCCCAATTATACTGCTTTAGTAATTGTATCACCCAGTACACAGGACTGGATGTGTAAAAAGACTATAGCGCCATCTGCTGACTACAGGAGAAAGGAAAACATTAATATGCAATATTTTAGTTATCATTGACATTTCAGTGACAATTTACAGTCACATGGCTGATAATAAATTACCTTAGGTTGGTGTTAATGCTTTTTGAATTAAACTTTGGGTGGCTTAGGCTACGTACACACGTCAGATGATTCTCGCCAGATTATCCCTTAAGAGCTGGTGACAATCTGACGTGTGAACAGCGCTCGTTCCAAGTCAGTCATGGATCCGTCCTGGCAGTTCCACAAATGACCATAATACAAGTAAAAGGAAGCGAGCGCAGCTGGGAGCTGCTTCCTTGTTCTTCCCCCTCCATAGATCAGAATGGTGCTGTATGTACGGCACTCGGTCGTGCATCTTTCAGTCTTTTGACGTTGGAAGGGATTGTGCAGGATCCTCCCCAACGACAAAAATCTAACGTGTGTACGTAGCCTTAGTCTGATGTTCACACATCATTTAGAGATATGTTTGCAATGAACATCAATACTACACTTGGGTTCCTCTACCAGATAAAATAGATAAACCATGACACAAAATTGCTCACATTTTGTTTTTAATTTTTTTTTCTACAACTAAAAAAAAAATATTGTCCCTTTTTGTCCCAAATAAATTCACCATAACAACATACATACGTGGTTAGACAAGAGAATATTAACAATCAAAAATTTGTCTGCATCATGTGGAAAGACCAGTCAATATCATGTTGAGATGTCTGATTTGGGTGGGGATTAGCGAGCGGCCTTTATGGAAACTCTGATGACTGGAAAAATTCTCTGTTAATAGTTTTGGCTCTGCTGCCCCCCAGTACCTGTTCCAGTGTTCATTACCTGGAACATTAAACCCTGCTCTACAGGTGGGAAGAAGAGTGACCAGGCCTTGGCAATTGGTTGCTTAGACCTGAGGTGGGAAGATATGTTGAAATCTGCACTAGGATAAAAAATGCAATCTCAAAATCTGTAATGGGAACCTCCATCAAATAGCAGTGGTTTGCTGCAAGGTGAACTTAGCCGCTGGGTCACTGGTGGGAGGAAAGAAAAGTGATCTAAGCTGCTGAGACTTGCTGCCTATTAATATCCAAATGCTTGAATGCCCATTGCTGTGCACAGGTATACTTAAAGGACAGCTTTACTAAAAGGTAATGTTGTGCTTCAATAAGTTCTCAGCAGCATTCAAGTATAGCATGCCTGGCATAACACCTTTCTCCCTTATTAATAAATCTGTCCGTCATCAAAGTCACAGGTAACTCCTCTTTATACAGCACTACAGCCCTATTTAATTTTTTGGATAAGCCAAATGCATGATGGCTTCACTGGCCTGTTGGACTGCAGCTTAGCCAAAGGAATGAATGAGTTTGCAGAAATCAGTATATAGAGGAGCCAGCCTGGACCATGTTGGGCAGACTGAAGAAAGTCATTATTCCTGATGTGGTGCACTTAATAAAGCACAACATTCCTTAATGTAAAGTTGCCATTTAAGCTCACAGCATGCACAAATATTATGCCAGGTATTAATCTAAATTGAGATGACAGTTGGATCTTTTTTGGAATCATAAAAATGTAGTTGTAATGTACTTTACATGCTCTTGTATCTTTCATCATTTCAATGTGATGTTTGCATAGCTTTTTGAATTACATTTAGCAGATCTAAACTTGGGCTTATGGATGATATAAGTTTAAGTTTCACTGGTGATCATCTGGTTGTACATTACATACATGCACAGTTGGGACCACATGGTTTGTTTGGGTCCAGTACCTTTAAATTTGTTTGAAAACATATCCTTTTTGAAAATGAATAATACCAGTTTACAAGATGACTCCAGATGTACCAATACCTTGTAACTCATAAACAGCCTTAATATAGATTAATTCCACTTAAGTTGAAGATCTGCTCACAGATCTAATTTAACAGAAGTAATTAAATAAATTCTTGGCGATCAGAGACAACTTTGATTGTGTCTAAATGATTGTTCCTGTTGCCCAATTCATCATGATTTCTGTTGACTGTATAGATACTGCATATTGGTTCAGTGATTTACAGGCAGTACAGAACCAAAACACACCAGCCTCACAACAGAGGTGAGCTGATTATATATATATATATATATATATATATATAAGCTCACTTCTGTTGTTATATATATATATATCTCCCCCCACAGCCACAACAGTTCACACAAATGTATGGTGTATGGTCCAAGGTCAGTTTGGTTGGTGAGCCGCCAACCTACCAGTCTGCGTATTGCAAAACTATTTAAACATTGGGATAACTTATAAACTGTATGCAATTAGTGTCCATACTAAGAACTAAAAATCTGCCAAAAATTACCAGCAACAAGAACAGTCCCTTAGACAACACTCACTAAGAACCACTTTAACCCCCCCCCCTCCCCAGCGGTAAGCCCAAGTGTGACTCGGGGTGGATTTTCTATGAAAAAATCGGTATTGTTGAGTCTCACTCAGGGTACCTAAAAACATAAAACCCCACTTACCTTGCTCCGTCAGCATCCCCCAGTGTCCTGCTTGTCCCCGCAGGTCCTGGGGACACGTCCTTCCTCTTCGATCTTCAGCAGCGAACTGCAGAGACGTTCTCCGAGGTTTCCCGGTGATGTCAGTCCGGGTGGGAGGAGTGGCGGGAAATTCAAATTATTTTGTATTGGATTCAATACAAAAATGCTGTATTGAGTTCAATACAAAGACATCTTCATATGAATATATATAATTATATTATATATGCTGCTGTACAGTTTTAGTACATGTTTCACTATTTTCTTTTTTTTTTAACGTTTTTTTTTAAAGTTTAATATTAAATTTATTAACTATTGGACATATTTTGCGGAGTTATGACTGAGAAATTTAGGCCTACAGTGTAAAATAAATTTCCATGCAAAAAATTGTACCACTTTTAAATGGAAATACGAACAGAATTAGACTGGGGGGGGGTTAACGTTGTCTAGAAATATAACAGAAGTATTAAGCTCGAGTTAACAGTTTAAATTAACAACATATATTCATCATTAAACAAAGCTGACTAGGAAACCGCAGCAAGAGCGCAGGATAGTGTTTGTGATTTGTGTTAAAATCGGCCACACGAATTAAATATGACTGAATATTATCTGCATCAATAATCTGATTTAAAGCCCAACTCCAGCCTAAACACTTTATTTTTTGGATAGATTTTAGAAGGGTTAAGGCCCCAGTTTTTTTAATGGACATCTGTTCCTTAAATCCTTTGGGGGGACAGAACCTAAAGGTAAATCTCTCCCAACAGGCAACCAGACACCAACAGAGGCATTCATATCAGATTAACATAAGTTTACAATGTCTGACAGTGTTACATTTAGCCCCCCCATCTACTGGACAGACATCATAGGGACATAAAACAAAGGAAAATTTTGCCAGTGGGGTCAATGACTGTAACAAAGACCTGTTATGGGGATTGTTAAACTGGCATGTGGGTGGGGGGACCATATCATAATCCCCGCTAGATCCCCTCCAGCAGTATTAGTGCAGTACAAACTTTGTTCTATAGCCCCAAAAAACATTGTTTTTTTTTTATTATTAATATTTGGCATCAGGCAGGTCCTTATTGCAGAAAGCAAAAGGCAGTGTCCCTTCTGCACCAAGAATCCCTACCTCCATGATCGTTGTTAAACTTTGCACATGCACAGGGGAGTTGCCTGAGAAGAATCATTCCCTTTACGCTGCTAAGCACCTGACATGGAATACCTATTACTTTTTTAGTATCCAGATCCACACCTTCCTTTTTCATCCAGAAACAAAGACCTAAAATGATTTTACCTTTGCCCCACTCTATCCAAAAGGAAAAAAAAGAAACACAGTTGGATTTATGCTTTAGGATCATCACTTGGTATACAATTCATTTCAGATGAACCCCAGATGTGGCAAAAAGGCTAACCTTACTGGATATAAATGTAAATGAAATCTTTAGCACAAGTTTTCACACTTGTTGCTAAATCTATCAGATCGTATGCCTGAAGCCATGTTAGACTCACTATCAGCTATACAGTGCTTTCTTTTGATTAGTCTATCCGATCCAATTAAATAGACCCATGTAATAAATATTTTCCGCTAAATCTACAATCATATTGCAGTGCGAATGGCAAGCTTAGATCTGACCGGATTTCTAAATCGGCTCCTGACTCCACAATTTATGACTTACATGAGATATGAAACAGTTGCTCAACAGCCACAATACACAACAGATGCAATTCTCACAAAATATACACAGAATTATATGGCTGCAGTATCCAAAGCGTTAACTATCTCACCTGAGCGTGTTTTGGGCAATCCAGGTGCATTCTGTATATAATCTGGAGTGGCAATTGGTCCAATCTTTTCTCTTACTAATAAATAAAAATGATACATGTACAATGTTTGTTATTACACAATGCATAGTATGGTATTCTACTTATAACAGATTGACATACAAGTTTGGATTTTAAAGGCTCTTCCCATTTTATATCCCATAATTTTGGAACTGGGATGGATACATAAAAGGGGACATGTCAAGTGAAACAAAGACCTCAAATAATACATCCAAATTGCAAAGCGGTGGCTTGTGCCTGAAAGGCACCTCCATATGTGTCTATTTGCTCCCACTGCATGTAGGTTAACCACATCCCAATTTACAATCCAATCTGGGAACCTCAGCAGCAAATAGAAGCTCTCATTTATTTCTTTGTTGGCTGGTGGTTGGGGCTTAGATACAAGTCATAGCAGAAGTTCAGAGTCCCCTGTAATGTATCCACACAAGATTGGGGGCTCTGTTTAGGAAACAATTTATCTGGATATATTGTTGGGTGCACAATGAATCCATACAAAACCAATATTACATTTGTGTGCAAAGGCTGATTCTAGGGAACTTCAGTTCAGGATTGTGGAACTGACTGTGCCCTCCTCTTCATCAGGTAATATAAATACAAAAAAAATCAAACAGCAAATCGGAGATTTGTTTGTAAAAGCTGAAGACCAAATGCTGAAAATGATAGTGAATTTACATCAATACCATACCCACAATGAGCTAAGGACCCTCAAATTCCATAAATGTCCATCCATAGAAGGCGTTACCTAGTTTCTTGAGCTGATCAGTCAGTGCTGCGGTGAATTCATGTCCATCCCGCAGAGTTACAAAACAGTATAGACATTCTCCTTTCACCGGATGCGGGTGACTCACTGCTGCAGCTTCGGCTACAGATAAATGTTCAACGAGAGCCGACTCCACCTCAGCTGTGCTCAGCAAGTGACCTAGAAGATGGAATAAGGATCCAACCCCCAATTATGTCATGGTCAGTAGACTTATGAGCAGAGAAAAGAACTTTAAGAAATGTATGTATTATGAAAATTTTATAAAATCTATATAGATATATCTGCTAAACAAAAATTGGTAGAATGTGCTGATATGCTAATTGTGGAAACGTCTGTATTATAAAATACCTATTGGATAGGTTTCTATCTAAAGAATGGGGGGTAGAGCTATCAGAAAGAAATTATTCCAAGAGGAATTAGAAGTAAAGTTTAGCCAGATTGTTCAGCTGTGCAAGGAGAGGGCTATCGGTTAATCTTTTCAGCAACCTTTACATCCATAGGTACATTTACTGATTTTCTCTTTTGTGGAAATCCAGTTTAAGCTCAATAAAAACAATGAGTCTCCAGGTTGCCTGTCATGTTACCTCTGCAGGGTTGCTAAATGCATAACATTTAAAGGGAGCCATGAGAAGGAAAAACGTCTCAGTATATATGAACAATTCAATGTGCAACAAGCAGCATTGAAAAAAAAAATTAAAAAATAAACTTGTCTTTAGGATTAAAAGTTATAGTGAGAAAAAAAGAATTCATACCAGAAACATTAAGCATGTCATCAATCCTCCCGGTAATCCAATAGTAGCCATCTTTATCTCTTCTGCAACCTGAACAAAAAAGAAGCATGACTAAATAAAACTGTGTATGTGAGGGCATAAAATATGCAGTTCAACTTTTTTTTTTTTTTAACGTGGGAGAAGCCGGATTACTAAACAGGATCTTGTAAGATGCAGATCCAGAGTTCCCACACCATTTCTGCCTGTGTCCTGTGTAGGTCATTGGAGGAGCAAAGAGAGCGGCTAGGGGAGTATTTTTTTCCCACCAGGTCAGAAAGGTAAGTGGGACAAGAACTGTGGAGGGATTTGAAGACAAAGCACAGGAGCTTGAATTTAATTCTAAGGTGAAATGGAAGCCAATGAAGGGAACTACAAAGAGATGCAGCAGAAAAGGAGAAGTGGAATAATGGATGAGTCTGGCTGCACTCCTTGATATCTAAAACCAGTCGAAACTTTAAAATTATGTGCTGGCTGCAGAAGTGGGGACAGGTACTCACCATCCCCGGTCACATAATATCCTGGAAATTTCTTGAAGTAGGTGGTCTCAAATCTTTCATGATTCCCATATACCGTTCGCATAAGTGCTGGCCAGGGCTGTTTAAATACCTTAAAGGAAAAGATGAGATTATATTTGAGATCACATGTGCAAATAATTAAAAATTCACCATCGAGTGCAGAAATATATGTATTTAAATACAAATGAATGTACTGTATTTGCTAATATTACTTCATTGCTTTTGTTAACTGAAATGTAACTTAATGTCAACTTTCCAAAATCCCCTGCACACCAGAAATCAGACAGAGAGGGAATGTCAGCACTGTGACTCAATCAGGCTCTGTCATGCTGCCCAAAATTGTTATCATACATGTTGGAACTGAAGTCTGGAGAGGATAGGAGTACAGAAAGACTTAAAGGAAGAGACATGGACCTCCCTGGTGGTGTGAGCAGTAGAAAGTTGACAAGGGAAGCCGTGGAGCTCTGCAAAAAAAAGCCTATGTATATGTCTTTAGTCACAGTTTTCTGAGTTGATCTACATGATAAACTACACATTGCGCACATCATTTGTAGATAAGACAGTGCCTGCTAAGCAGAACATTTTTGCTTACCAGATAACCCTCAGCCTCTCCTTCAAGCTCCTCGCCAGCCTCGTCCAAAATGGCAGGAACAACGCCAAAAAATGGGAAGGTCTTCAACACAAAAAAAGTAAAAAATAGAAGATATATGTAACTAAAGGTGTTTTATTTTTTTCTATTTCTATTGTGATTGGTACAGCAGAAATTCCCTTCCTACCCTTTCATGAGACATAAGTAATGTTCAATAACTAAGAGCAACCAATTAAAAAATATCTTTTTTGGTTAGACTAATAAACAGTAAAGTGTGATTAACCTCTGTGTCAATGGGCTGTATTGTTAAAAAAAAACTGACCACATTCAGTTATCACAAATGGCTTTGCAGCTAAAGATCAAATTTTTGTGGCAGTGGAAGCGTGTGCCGCTGTATTTTACTGAAGTCTTTTTGACTTATTTATAAATTATAAAGTATAGATTAATAAATGATTCCCTATACTCCGTTCTCTGGGTTATTGCCACTTTTACAAAGTCATATTTATCAAAGGCTAATCAGAGTTCACACA